>NC_079171.1:34894801-35147301 GCF_947568905.1 Ostrea edulis
ATGGTGATTAGAGAGGTTGTCATTTTATACTATCAGGGGACTCGGAGGCTTTATCGGACACCTGAGTATTAGTGTAGAGTATCACTAGCCCAAATGGATAGGCAAATTTCCTGTTCTGCATATTCCTTGTAAATTCTAATTTTCAACAGCAGTATAAGACCTAACTGCAAGATGTATCATTTTTAAAACACCCCCAAAAATGTTCATACTAATAAACAACTTTCCATAATACAGGTTACTTTAACACCATATAATTATCTGAGAATCGCCTTAGAGTCAGAACCCAAGGATTGTGAGGTTAACAATTTGATACACCTTTTCTGCTTTTCCTGATTATACATTTAATTTAGAGTTATTATAAAGTATCAGCGAAGTTTAAGACGTCCTACCCTGGGATCATTGAATTTATAATTTTCCATCACTTAAACTGTTATTTATATATATATATATATTTATATTTCATATGACAAACAAGTTGATGGTACAGGGATTTCAACAGTCTCGATTGAAGTCAGTATTTCGCAAATTCTATGGTCGTTATAACGATCTAGTTCGTCAATACAACCTCGCATTGGGTCAAATGCTGTGTGACGTGTTTCATACCGATTGTTAAGCCGTTCTTGGCACACTGAATTTGACTGCGGATAACTCTGTTTACCTGATCAGGATATGTGGCTCACGGCGGGTGTGACCGGTCAACAGGTGATGCTTACTCCTTCTAGGCACCTGATCCCACCTCTGGTGTGTCCAGGGGTCCGTGTTTGCCCAGCTATCTATTTTGTATTGCTTGTAGGAGTTATGAGATTGATCACTGTTCGTTATCTTCACCTTGCATAGGATATCCCATGGTTTGTTGTTGGATATGATTATCATTCAACGAGCTGTGTGTTAATTTTCTATCCCCGAACCTCGGCGAATGATTATACAACATCTGTGCCATTTCCTTCAACCATGCACTTATCAACAATTATGCCACCCTGATCCAGTTCCTATGCACATTATGTCACGCGGTGTAGGAATACATAATGTGGAATGCGAACAACATCATATCAGTGATATCCACTAGATAAAGGGGTAAAATGTGTTATCACATAAATTTATCACATAAACACTATATGCCGAATTGACCACTGCTTTGCAGTCAGAATCTTCACGTTTGGAATCAATTATTTCCCCGCTCCAAAGGTGTCATGGAATTTACAATTTATGCTCCTTTATTCTGAATATGCTGCATATCAATTTTGAAAAGAATTTGAATGATAGTTAGAAGTTTAAATATGCATTTGTTAACATACGTAGACAAAAAAGGAATACATCTCTTGAATGAATCAGGTGACCAAAAAATCAGAAGACAACTAGAGTTTTAGTTATATAATTAAATAGATAGAAATAATCAATTAAAATGACCTGACGACACATGTATGCATGATTCAAAATTCTATTTAAACGATTTAGAAAGAAAGTAATGTAAAAGTAGTGAAAAAAATTAATAAAGTGAAATATATGACGAAAATTATCATTTTAGAAAGGAAACCAATACAGTAAAATTGCCGCTTTCAGTGCGAAAGTAAATAGCTTCAGTATAATAATCCCAAATACATTCGCAGACAAAAATCCCAAGTTACATAAAATCGTGATCAAATATATGTATCTACAGTAATCTGATCAAAATAATCAAATAACTATGACGACTGAATTAATATCGTTCTATAAAGTAAGACCATATTTAATCGGGATTGCATTCCCATAACTATACCATTATTCGCCCATATATACATATACAATAAGTCTATAAGTAAGTATATGACTTACAAAACGCTGTAACTTCGCAGATAAGGAATACCATATAGTACCAATATACTACAAACTTCATCTTCCTTTCAATCCCAACCGGGTCTGTACGACCATGTACAAGAAATGATTCTTTGGTGTAATAGAAATATATTTTAATTAAAGTTTTGATCAAGATATGTGTTGAAATACGGTGTATAAAGTATTTAATTGTATCTAATCGCCTCGTCCCATCAAACCTAGTGTTGCAGGGCCCCTATTGTGCAGTCTGCACTATAAATCTACACCATCGTCGTTTAATTGTGCAAGGTATTTAAATACATAATCATTTCTGGCGATGCACAGTAAGATATGTCAGGCTTCTATACATATTTTAGTTGAAGTTTCGATCAAGAGGTATGTTGAAATACGGCGTATAAAATATGTAATTGTGAAAGGTATTTAAATGCATAATCGTTTCTGGCGATACACAGTAATATAGATCACGCATCAATAGAACCGCACACTAGTCGGTATTGATTTTATTTTTACAAAATAGAAATAAAAACAACAACGCACGTCTCCCCTTCAAATTCTGATGACTGCAAGAGCAGTGGCGCCCCCCCCCCCTTAATTTTTTTAGATTTAAGGTAAATTGTGGTATCTTGTTCAGAAAAATGTACTAAACGATAAAAGAAGGAAAACTTTCTACCACTTCCGGAGAAATCAATGACAAAATCGTTTGATTTCTTGAAATACTTTATTGTGAGAACTTTAATTTTTTCCCAAATTCCTTAGAATTTGCGTCATTTTACTACTTTCACCTTCTCAAACCTGATAGAAAATAGTACAAATGACTTAAGAGAAGCTGTCATTGAACATGGAGAATTTTTTTTGAAAGTGCAAACACATTTATTGAAGAATTCTGCAGTGTTATTGATAACATCATTGAAAACGCATTTGTGAGTCACTTAAACTCAAATAACACAGAGTTGTTGATCACTTTGTTGTTACTATGGTAACACGGACAAAGTCCGTGAAAAAAACAGTGAAATATGCCTCTTCAAAGTCCAAAATAAATATTTTTTTTAGTTTAAGGTAAATGAAAAAGGCTTATATAAAATTTTGTTGAAATAAGAAATTTAAATATCTCAGCAAAAATGGTTGTCATGGCAACCAACACACCTTGCATTGTATACAGTTAAAAATTCAATAAAACAATATATTTTTGAACTCTTTTTTTTTTGCAGAAACGCAACACTATCAGGCAAGGTCTTTCATATAGAAAGAAGTAAAAAATGTTAGATTTTTATTTTAAAAAATAAAATCATTGAAAAAACTTTTAATTTTTTGGTTACTGACCTGACCAAAACACCATTTTTTTCATGTTCAGTTAAATTTTCGAAAATCTATCTAATTACTAGGATAATGATAAAAAATATCATGTATTCTTCTTTTAAAAAATCTAGTCTAGCTCTCTTGATGGAGTTAAAAGTGTTTCAGATAGGATTTTCTTTTTTCTAGGAGTTGCATATGAGATACATGTTTGAACTAAGGATGAATATTTGTTTTTGTTCTGAGGGCATTTTTAGCTCTTCTGAGCCAAAGGCTCAAAGAGCTAATCATATGGCCATATGTCTGGCGTGTGGTGTGTGTCAATGTTTTGGGAAAAGGGCTATATCTCAAGAACCCCTTAGCCAATTTTTGTCAAATTTGTCACAGGGTATCCTTGGCCCAAGGACTTTCATATATACTAAAACTAGGGTTGTGACCCTTTAACAAGGGGAGATAATTAGGAAAATGCAAACAAAAGTAGTGGTTGCTAAAAAATATTCTTCTCAAGAACCACTGGGCAAATTATCACCAAACTTATGCAAAAGGATGAGGATAGGTTGTAGATAAAAAAAAAATGTTTAAGGTATTATCCTTGGATATAAGATGTGGTCTCAAGGTCACTTCAAAGTTGACCTTAAATTTTGTTTTGTTAAAACTTTGATATTTTGCTTAGTATAAGGACTAGGATCATCAAATTTTGTCAGTTGATGTATATTATGATCTTATATCATGCTGTCTCAAAAGTGGGTCATGGTGACCTACTTTTTGAATTTCGCAGGTAATTATTATTAAATGCATTTTGATGCATATCTTGGACACTTTTGAGCCTATGATCATCAAATTGTCAGTTGATGGATCATGGGACCTTGAACTGCCTCATGTGAAAAGTATGTCACCATGACCCACTTTCTGAATTTTATGGCTAATCATTTATGAATACATTTTAGGTTGTTATTTCAGATACCGAGAGGTTTAGAATCATCAAACCTTGTAAGTTGATGCGTCTAGAGGCTTCGAGACATATTTATCAAAAAGTAGGTCACAGTGACTTACTTTTTGAATTTTGCAGATATTCAAATTTCACATTTTCAATTTTAGATACATATTTTGGACACTATGAAAGCTAGAATCATCAAACTTTGTCAGTTGATACATCTTGAGTCTTCATAGTTTGTTGACCAAAAAGTAGGTCATCGTGACCTACTTTTGGAATTTGACGGCTATATTTTAATATTTCAGATACTATTTGACTTACAATCATCAAACTTTGTCAGTTGATGGGTCTTGAGTCTTCAGAGTGTGTTGACCAAAAAGTAGGTCTCTGTGACCTACTTTTGGAATTTGACCTTTATATCTGAATATTTCAGATACTATTTGACTTCAATTATCAAACTTTGTCAGTTGATGCATCTTGAGTCTTTGGAGTTTGTCGACCAAAAAGTAGATCACTGTGGCCTTCCTTTAGCATTTGACGGCTATTGGACAGTTATATTTAAATTTTCAGGTACTATGTGACTTCACATCATCAAACTTTGTTAATTGATGAATCTTGGTTAGTGAGAATTTTTGCCTGTTCTACAATGTATCAGAAAAGTGATTATAGGCCCATGGGCCTCTTGTTTCTTTAGTCTACTGAAGACCTTTTGCTTTGCTCCAGATGTATAATCATCACCAACACATTCTTCATTCATTTCGTATGCCTCACTGGGTTCCATTCTCTTCTGGGTTTTAGCTTTGAAACTCTGTCCCTTTGATTCTTCTTTTCTTTTGAGGTCTCAATGTTGACCTGAAATAAAGAAAGTTTTCGATGATTAAATGTTGTTTAATGTCCTTTGACGAATTTTCGTTCATATCAGGACTATTACATTCATAATCAAAGAAAAATGTGTGTGAAGGAACTAGGCATTTAGACAAAAAATGTGGGGGAAATTACATTTAAAGGGCCATAAATCCAAAATCGATTGACTGATTATCACGAAACATCTGCGCACTAGTAGATATCATCTTGCTAAACAAATTTTATATTTGCCATATTCTGAATAAACCTTACTTTTTATTTTTTATTTGTTTGCCGAAAACTGACCTCTATGTTCTATTTAAGTAAGGTGAAGATAACGAACAGTGATCAATCTCATAACTCCTATAAGCAATACAAAGTAGATAGTTGGGCAAACACGGACCCCTGGACACCCAGGTGCCTAGGAAGTAACTGTGGCCATGTTTTGGTTTGCGGCATAATGTACATAATTCTACAATTATACATCCTAAGGCTGTTTGTGGGCAAGTTTCATCCCAATCCATTCAGATTCAGAGGTCCATAAATAATTATTCAAGACAATATCATATTTGACAACACGTCAACAGGCGTTCATACGGCAACGTCACCGATGGAATAGGTTTACGGCTGTCGCGAGGACAGCAAGGCAAAGAATTGAACAACATAGAACAATTTCTCGAATATTGAAACGCCATTGGATTCTCTGCAGATTATCATTGAAATGTTTACAATTGAAACCAAATCACCGATGCAATGCGGGCGGTAGAATGAGATTATCCACGTGTGCATGAACGGTACGTAGAGAAATGCGTGCTTGAACGAGATACAATTTGGCGGAGGTAGCTTGATTTATGGCGTGATTGACACAAATGTTCGTCCCCAATTGATCATTTTGCACAGATCTCTGGCGTTTCACCATTGATGTAGCAGCACACACGAGACTAAACATTAGTTGGGTTTTTTTTTCAGGGAGACAATGCGAACACATATTTCGAGATTGACAGGGAATTTTCTTCAAAGAAATGACATCGAAGTCCTTGACTTGTCCCCTAACCCAAATCCGATTATACATATTGGGAGGAGCTTGGGTGATGTGTGTGCAGCTGCCAGCCTCCGAATCCACAAGAACTGTAAATAGTGGTAGAGTGTTCCTCAAATACCCATTCGGACCATTTTTCAGTTAAAGAAACGTCGCCTACGCGCCGTCATATTGGTGGACATACCAGATATCAGTGAACCAAACCAGAATCGTATTCGTAGTCTCTCGGGGAATATCAATATCAAGACAAAGATACCCAGTGTTGTGCTTTACAGTCGCAATACAGATACTGATAAAAACAGAAACATCATTCCATGCAAATCAAAAATATAATCCCTAGTGTATGCAAGGTGAAGATAACGAACAGTGATCAATCTATTCTCTTCCCATCTGTTCAATTAAACTCCTTGAACATATCTAATCTGCAGTCCCAGAACTCCATACTATTTTCAACGTTTTTGTAACAAACTTTAGGTATCGGTTTGTTTTCTACAAATCCTCACTCCTTAGTGATGAACAATAATAGGAGACGACATAAATTTGAAGAAATCCATTAAGCAAAACGTGTAATAAATTTAGGAACATTTGTATAATTGTAAGGAAGATATGGACACAGAACTTATTAATTTAGTATTATAAAATATGTTACCTAGTTATACTGCATATGTGATATAAGGCATATATTCATAGTTGCCATTTTCCTCGCAAGATTTGTAATATCGTTGAACTTTGCACTCAAAACTGCACAGTATTCCCCAAGTCATATATCGATAATTTGTTTGAATGATCATAATTAAGAAGTGATAGATGCTTACTCCTCTTAGGCGCCTCTGCTATCATCAGGGGTTCGTGTTTGTCCTAGTCTTAATTTATATTCCTTATAGGGAATATGACATTGATTACTGTTATTTATCTTTAGTTTTAATTTCAAATCTGGAAAACGATTTAAATTCATTTTTATTATCAGTGTATGATGGGTACAAACTCATAAGTATATGATAGACTTTTCAAACCAGATAGATTGCAAAATGCAATTAATATTCCATAAAGTCCATATCCTTACTCCTCAAAAAAAAAATGTTAACTGCTGTCAAGGGAAAGTAAACATGTGCCAAAAGCATATTTGAGATGAAGTGTAAATCAAATATCGATTCTTGAAACTTCCAAATATTTTTTATCAAGTTTCAAATCACAAAACCTCTAACATAAGCAGCAAAACAGATGACTTTCCAACGCATAATCATTCTTCACAAGCTACTTTTTAGGTCACCAGAACTGACTTTTCATTGCTGAAATAACATACCTAGCAGATAATTCTGTCATTTCACTATTTCAATCCATTAAGAAATAATAGTCTATGGTAAGTAAATAATGCATGTGATCCTTAACAAATATTATTCCATTATCACCTGCATATGGTGTTTATATATCTCAACTGACTCGATATGCAAGAGCTTGTTCTGCGTATAGTCAGTTTTTAAATCGAGGTAAGCTACTGACAAACAAGTTGATGGTACAGGGGTTTCAACAGTCTCGATTGAAGTCAGCATTTCGCAAGTTCTATGATCGTTATAACGATCTAGTTCGTCAGTACAACCTCGCATTGTGTCAAATGCTGTCTGACGTGTTTCATACCGATTGTTAAGCCGTTCTTGACACACTGATTTTGACTGCGGATAACTCCGTTTTCCTGATCAGGATATAGGGCTCACGGCGGGTGTGACCGGTCAACAGGGGATGCTTACTACTCCAAGGCACCTGATCCCACCTCTGGTGTGTCCAGGGGTCCGTGTTTGCCCAATTATCTATTTTGTATTGCTTACAGGAGTTATGAGATTGATCACTGTTCGTTATCTTCACCTTACATATATCTGAAGCAATTTTAGCCCAGGGTCGATCCGGTAAGTCCAGACATACCATCGGTTGTTTTGAGTTACTGTTTTGTGTAGTGGCACAAACAAAACATTTATACACTTTATCGTCAATTTGGGAAAACATTCCAGGCCAAAATACTACTTCCCTAGTTCGGCTTTTGCTCTTCGCAACACCTAAATGTGGTTCATGAATGATGTCAAGCATTCGTTGCCGCAAGGATTTAGGTATGATCAGTTTCATTCCTTTGGCCAGAAGGCCATCATTGCAAATGGCTTCACGGAAGTTCCAATAAGCATATAGCATGGACGGTAGGTATTTCTTCATTTCTGGTCATCCTGACTGAAATTTCTGTCGTAAGAGTCTTTAACAGTTTCCCTTTGGAGTTCTGAATATCAATCCGGATACATAGGTAATTGTGTATTCAACACAATTCCATTCACTTCAACATCTGGAACCAACTCTTCATTAGAATCCTCCAAATAAGAACGACTTAGGGTATCCGCAATGAACATTAGTTTTCCTGGTTTGTACTGTGCTGTCAGGTCGTACTTTGAACAGCTATGAGTAGACGCTTGAGTTTCATTGGTGCAATAAGAAGTGGTTTACTAAATATTACTTATGATCCGATTCAACCAAAACATGTCTGCCATAGATGAAATGGTGAAACTTGTGGCATCCATACACAACTGCCGGATGTTCCTTTTCAATTTGTGCATAATTTTGTTGACTAGCAGTTAGTGACCTTGATCCATGCCCGATTGAATGTCCTTTCTGTAGAATAACTGTACCAAGACCTTTAGAACTTTTGCATCCACTGATAAGGTAAGTGGAAGTTTATGATCGAAATATCTCAAAACTGGCGTGTTCGTTGCCATGGCTTTAAGAGCTTGTCTACGAGAAAACCATGCAAAATGTGATGGAAGCAAGGTTGTCGGATCAACAACATATTTTGAGTGTAATAAAGTACATCAATATCAAATACTTTGGCATATTTTTTTCGGGGGTGTAGTCATTGGATAGGGATTTGCAGCCATGTCACTAAAAATAGCACTTTTGTTCTGACAAAAGGGTAAAATTATGTATATTTTACCCTTTCTATTTAAAAATTCTAACAGGTTATTGAAAATGGATTTTTAAAAATTGACACAGTTTATAAAACAACTCGATATACATATTCATATTGTTTAGTGGGAATCTAAAATTTTACTTCCATTTAAGTGCACAAAGGTCACAAATTTGGCACAATTCCAGATTTTGATAAATTGTAGAAAATGATAACTTTTGAATCAACTAGTAGTCAAAAGTAACGCTTTGATTTATTCAAAATTACTTTCATCTTATAGAGAAGAAGTATATTTACGATATACCAAAAATCTGTCTTTGGACTCTCGATTATAGTAAATATATTAATACTTCAAGTTGGGCATTTTTTCCTTTTATTCTGGTAGCCACCTAAACCTGTTTGCCATCCATGGTCCTTGTTATCTTATTAAGTCTTATATAATTTTATGATTTCACATCAGATGACCAGAAGTATGTATCAATCATTTTTTGTTGCTATGGGTCCTGGTTGCCATGGTGACAAATTGCAAAATTTGAAAAAATAACGTTTTTAAAAAAATAATATGCATCGTATGAATAGTTGTAATTTAACAAAATTGATATTTGTGTACTTTTAAAATGCAATTTTTAAAAACAAATTTCATGTCAATTTATGTTATGCTATATATAATAAATTCTTTATTTAGACAGGATAGCACGATTAGTACAAATGACTAGTTTACATTGTGGTCCTACAGAGACTTAAATATACCACAAGCAATTGGATCATATTTCTTCATAGATTTGCTTTTCCCATGGATACAATAAGGATAATTCTATTTTTTAAAAATCTGACTGGTTATTGAAAACATTCTGAAATAATCAAACTCAATCGCAAATACTAAGCCAGACAGCAATGTAACTTTTGAAAAGTTGTATGAGTCACAATATTGATATTCTAAAACAAATAAAATTGTTGCCATAGTAACATTTAGACCAATTTAAAGACTGACGTGCTTTAATTTCAAAGGTAAAACTTGTGTGAAGACAGAACTTAATAAATATCCACAGTATAATACCCCAAATCTTTATCTTTTCCTCGGGACAGTTAACACGTCATATGAAGTTGTCAGGTACAATATATTAGATAAAAAGTACTTTGTGGTTAGGAATTTTTAGATGTCATCAAACTTTAACAAATGAAGTACCCAGGAAAAAAATGAGCAGCAACCCTTAAACAATTTTAAAAATAACATGCTTAATATGTACATATAAACAAGAGTTGTCAGATGACAGTACCTAACCGTTTGTTCAAAAGGTTAAAACAAATTGAAAAATAGGTTAATGTCCAAGATCGACGTTGACAGTTCTGGTAACAAAAGAAATGGAATCTATGTTTGAAACATCAAAGATCTATCACTCTTGGTTCAAAAGATAAAGATAAAGTTTTTGAACAGTACGTCAAAGTTTAGGCAAAGGTCGTTAGGTCAAACCAAAACAAAGGTCTCTTCATGAGGCACCTATATATGTAAAATATCAAAGCCTTATCCCTATTGGTTCAAAAGACATAGCCCAGGTTGAAGTTGTTTTTTTTTTAAAATAGATCAAGGTCACAAGGTCGAAAGTCTTGGTACCACATCAAAGGTCTCTTCATGGGGAATCAATAAGGGATATATCAAAACCCGACCCCCTTGGTTTAGAAGATATAACCCAGGTTAAAATGTTTCCTTAAAGTGGCGCCAACGCCAACACTGGGGTCATTACAATACATGTAGCTCTCCGGATAGTCATCCTGGTGAGCTAAAAGGAATGTGCATGTTCTTTTCTTGTCTTTCTTTTGTTTTTTATTCTTACATGTAGCGTATTATTCTACATTCTAAATCCATGCGAAAGGGTTCGAAGCAGCCATATTCAATATCAGAAATTAATTATTATAAACATTATATTGAGAGGAGAGGGGTGGTAATGGTAAAATGCTCTTAGATAGTGAATGATCTTGTTAAAATCATAAAATAATCAATAATGTTGAATATATCTAAATACAGAAATATTTTTTGCATTCGCACTTCACTCCCAACACCATGACACGTACAAATGAAATATAGCTTAAATACCAACTGACAGTAATCACATAAATTGCACCGAAGATGAAAGTCAGATAATAATAACGTCCGAATTCGCACAAAAGTAAAGAAGTTCGCTTGTAATAATTGGAAATATAATTTGTAATGAAATGTACTGTTTATACCTGACCCGACTGGTATAGTCTGTCCTGTCTAAACACATACAGTGTAGTTAGGTGGAGAGGCCCCATAGTTGGCACTCATCACCAGGGCGGAGGGTGTGGGCGGGTGGCAATTTTTTTTTATAGAACTCCCCAACCTCCCTAAAATTACTTTTAACACAACCCGAAGCTCAAAATCCTTGATAATGATAATAAGGGGGGGGGGGGGGGGGGGGGCAAGGATTTAATTCATCAGTTCAAGCTTCCATTTCAATTGTTTATTGATTGCCATAAAAAAGTAGAGGGGGAGGCTGATTTAGCTAAAGAGACCTGATTGAAATAATCTTCGGTTTCCCTGTCAGATAAATGATTTTTTCCAAATGTTTTCCCGATCAATTTCTCATGATGAACAAAGTATAGTGATGATCCAAACTCTACCTACATCAATGACTTTAAGAAACTACATTAGCAGACATGTATACATATACGTAATACCATCAGTTTACAATATCTATATATTTGTTGTTGGTAAAATAGAGAAAGGTGTAAATTTTCGCATGTGGAATCCTAACCTATGATTAAGCATCAGGTATGTCATATTGTTACATTGAGCACTGAAGAAGAAAGATACCGAGCAAACTGTTACAGTATACATTCTTTGAGTTCACTTTATGCATTTTTATTTCACCCTTTTCTTATTTTGTCCTGCCCTCATTACTTAGTGCATATATGTAAACTAATAACAAATTTTTGTCATCAATCATGATGGTAAATACATTTTGCAAATTCGGGGAGGGGGGGGGGATGCACTAGATCCTCACATGCTCCATCTGGACTGACTATAGATGCATATTTTCTTTGATTTCTTCCATATAACATCTATGCATTCTCGGTTAATGCATGAATTATCAAGGAAAGAACGCTTTCAATTCTTCAATGACAAAATGCCTGACCACTGGTACTAGTTTGCAGTATAACAGGACGAAGTACCGGATACTTTTTAAACCCTGCCAATATTTAGAAATTTCTGGATTACATTCACAGATACTGTTATGTCTTTCACTGATATCACATAAACATGATGTACAAATTCTCAAATCCCATTTCAAATTGGAATCATAAACATTCCATAATATTGCTTTCATTTTGTACCTTCTACATATGAAGAGTGCATCAAAGGGGAGGTAATTCCAGCAACAGGTCTATTTCATTAAAAGACCCCCTTTTTCATATAAAATAGTAGATTACTGGGATTTATTTATTAGGAAATGTTAAATCTATAAATAAATAAAGTTTCCAAACAATTTATGCATCTAATATCACAAATTTTAAATCTTTAATCTTTTAAAAGATAATTTTAAATGCTTAAAAATATTCGTTTTTGTCAGTTTTTAAATTTTAATTGCAAATGAACGGCCAAAAGTCCAAAGTACATTTTTTTTTTATATATTACAGACAAGGATTTGATATCAAAGTAGTATACACTTTTAAAGAAATTTAAGCGTTACTTTTGCAGCAACACCTATTTCAAAATTGACCATATAACACAAAATGAAAAAAGTTTGGCACAATGCCAAATTACAGGCTCCATGTAATCTCTATAGGAACACTTATGATGTCAAACATGATTTCTCCATAAGTGGTTTACATGGAAATATCATAAAAAAAATCTTTTCATAAGCCTTCAGAATTGATTTGCATTTTTGAAAAGATAAAACCCTAATATTGAAGGATTTTTCTTGTGTTCAAAGACTAATCCACGTGTAAATACAGAATGCGCTGTTACTAAAAATAGAAACGACCTATCAATAAATTGACCTCAAATTATAATTATTCCAACCATATACTCCAATGATATAAATGATTAAAAATGATATTGATGACCACCATTTCCTTCATTTTTATATATTTGCATGGTTTTCTCGTAGACAAGCTCTTAAGACTGTTAAAGCTGACTTCATGATCTTTTATACATTCCCATACAGCTGTATTTTCAGTGAGTTTGCGCAATGGACTGCTCACGTCTGACATGCGTGGCATGAATTTTCGCAAGTATTGGATAAAACCTAGGAAAGTCAGTAATTCCGATTTATTTTCTGGTTTCTCCATTACCTGAACTGCTCTGATCTTTTCTGGATCCGCTTTTACTCCATCTCTAGTCAGCAGGTGTCCAACATACTTAACTTCACTACGTCTGATCTCACATTTTCCCGATTTAACTTCAGGTTCTATTCCTTTGCTAGATCTAAAACTTTTCTGAGTCTCAAATCATGTTCCTCCCCAGTAGCTCCTCATACTAAAATATCATCGACAATTGCTTCTGCTCCTTCTATGTGTTCCACCATCTGAGTCATGATCTTTTGAAATACCCCAGGAGCTGATTTAATTCAAAGGGCATTCTGGTAAATATATAACGCCCAATGGGTGTATTGAATTTTGAACAGTTTCCATCAAGTTATATTTGCCAGAAACCTGACACGGCATCCAATTTGCTAAAGTATTTTGCATTTGGCATATTCACGATCACATCCTCAATGGTCTTTAGAGGAAAATGTTCTCTCATGATTGCACAATTAAGATCCTTGGGGTCAATACAGATCCTGATCTTTGTCCCTCTATTGACGACAACCATGCTATTTACCTATTCGGTTGTACTATTACTCCCATGTTTTCCATTCAGGTAAGTTCCTGGCGTGCCTTATCCTGGAGTGCGATTGGTATTTTCCATGGAGGGTGAATAGTTGGTGATACTGCTGAGTCAGGTTTGGTGGAATATTGGCCTGGTAGACAATCCAGTCATTTGAAAAGTTCCTGATATTCCGGTCGATCCAGAATTTCATCCTGTGTTTTCTGTAAATGGTTTTCTTCTACAGTAAGACTCTGAACTCGTTGAACTAAATTCAATTCTGTACACGTCTTTTCTCCTATAATATTTGGTGACTTCACGTTTACAACGTAGAATTTCGTCCAAAAGGTATTTTCCCTGTGCTGAGGGGCCTCCGTGGCGGAGTGGTTAGAGCAGCGCGCTCGCAATCACACGGCCTCTCACCTCTGTCGGCGCGGGATTCGAATCCCGCTCGCGCCGGTAAGTGAGGAAGTTTCCCAGTTTACTTTCGGAAGGTCGGTGGTCTTTTCTCAGGTACATTGTATCTGGTTTCTCTCTTCCACCAATAAAAACTCGGCGCCAGCAGATAACTGAAAAATTCTTGAGTGTGGCGGAAAACATCAATCAATCAATCCTTGTGCTGTACAGGTAAGTTAATAGTTCTATCAGCTTCAAGTCTGTGACCTGAGAATGAGTTCAGTGAATTTTCTGGAACATATAATGGTACAGTGTTTTTCAATTTATCATACAACACGCGAGATGACATTACACGTTTCTCCAGTATCTAGCTGAAAATTCACAAGTGTCTTGTTTATCTGAAGTTCCACTGACCATTCATCATCAATATCTACACTATTCACACCCAGTGTGAGCATTCCTAGAAATAAATGGTGGTCATCCTCTGAATCATCATTTTCACTATCTTTTTGAATTTGATGCGCTTGTTTACCTCTACTGTCTCTGTGATGCTGAAACTTCTTGTTTGTTTTTGTGTGACACCCTCGTGCAAAATGATCTGTTTTATGACAATTTCGACATTCTTGTCCAATTGCTGGGCATTTTTCTCCTGAGCTTTGATCCGGAAATCCACATCAACCACACGTTTTGGACGAATCTTCTCTTTATTTCTGTTGATTTGAAGCAATTTTATGTTTGCTTTGTTTCCCATGTATTTTCATTCGACTTACTGCATTCACAGGTAGCTTTGTGTATTCCGCAGTCATAGTTTTTAACTGTTCAGGTGACACGTCATACATACGTGCTATTTCAATAGCTTTATCCATAAGCTTATCTGATAAGCTCTGAACTTTGCATGAAATGTACACTGTGCAAACACTTTGTTTGACAAAAACTAGTATAGTGATTATTGTCTTCAACATTTGAAGGGCTCTTCATGTTTGCTGATATGGCGTAAAAACCAAGTGCATATTTAGGAAAAACGGGAAAGTGTGTACCAAAATTATGAATTTTGCAAACTTCGGGATACACCAGAGATGTAATCAGGTATCTAGGAGGAGTAAACATCTCCCGTCGACCGGTCACATCATCCGTGTGCGCTATATCTTGATCAGGTAAAGGAGTTATCCTTAGTAAAAATCAGTGTACCAAGGACCGCCTAACAATCGGTATGAAACACGTCAAACGGCATTTGACCCAAATGATAGTTTGTATTGTCAAAATAGATCGTGATAACGACCAAAAAGTTTGCGAAACGCTGACTTTAAACGAGATTGTTGGAACCCTGCACCATCAACTTGTTTGTCGGTATCATGTTTCGATTTACAAAATTACCATAAGCTGAACAACATTTGCGTACCGAATCACTTGAGATATATAAACACCATATACAGGTGATAATGAAATATTGCTACATAAAATTATGAGAAGTTGACAATGGAGAAGCTAAAATCATCCCTTTGTCACAAAGTTGAGTTGTTAGTTTGTATTTGATATTTAGTTTCAATAAAATATCTGTATGAAGTATGGAGAAGTGGACGACTCTGTCGTGTTTTTATTTTGAGTTAAGCGGGATATATCGAATCAAGATGTGAATGAAAATTGTTATTTTTAATAGAGAATACACCGTCGAAAAAATTAAATGTTCGAATTGAAGATCACAGCAAGATATTTTTCTTCTCACGTAGAAGTTTTTAAATGAATTATGCTTCATATGAATATAAAAACAGGTCAGCTAACAAAGGAGTACAATACGTCCCCATGGTGATTCCAACAGACTGTTGGAAGACCCAATCACCAAAGATCACGAATGTATTGTCAATGAGGAATTACAGCATATATTTTTTATTTCAACTTCAGAATCCTTGTGTGTAGAATTAGAGTGGTGTGCAAGGTGAAGATAACGAACAGTGATCAATCTCATAACTCCTACAAGCAATACAAAATAGATAGTTGGGCAAACACGGACCCCTGGACACACCAGAGGTGGGATCAGGTGCCTACGAGGAGTAAGCATCCCCTGTTGACCGGTCACAACCGCCGTGAGCCCCATATCCTGATCAGGTAAACGGAGTTATCCGCAGTCAAAATCAGTGGTGTTTATTAATTTGTTTTTTGGATGACTGATCATTATATATGAATATTTCCGTTTTCCATTTTTGTTGAAGAAGCAACTGTCTATGGTGTCAAAAAGTCTATTCCTTAATTTATCGCGAGGAATGGTCGTAGAAAGTGTTGAAAAGTCATAAGTTTTCATGTTGTTGACCTGACAACAGTTTTGTGATTTAAAGTTTACTTAAAGTTCTTTAGAGCTTTTTAGAATCCACATTTGATTTACACCACCTCTGGCATATGTAGTCGCACAGTACGTTTGAAGTTCCTCCTTCAGAGATGTTAATATTTTCTTGAGGAGCAAAGATGGGGGCTTGGTAGAGCACTTACTGGATCCAGCAATGTATCTCTGTAATGGTTTTCATGTAGTTTGAAAATCCAGTATAGGTATGGTAATTCATATTCATTCGACCCATTGACTGGAATACTAAATGTGTATAAATCTGAAGCATGGTTTTCAAGAATGTAATCTTGTGAAACGGCAGTTGAAGTATAAGTATCATTACCAAAGTTGAATTAATGTTCGTTTAAAATGCACTTGTAATAATGAGATTTACAAAAAAATATAATGTTGTTACAAGCTTTTTCAGCTGCAATCAAAACATTCTTCATGTAACCTATCTAATTCTCTTTATCACTGATGGTTTACTAAACACAGAAGGATTGATGGTACGTACTTTTGTTTTAATATGTCTAATGCTCGATTTTGATATTCCTTTTATACTTCTAATCCATCCTGACAATGTTTCAATTTCTTCTTTTTCATATTTAGCCCATCGTGTGGCATAATCTTCGACAGAATTCATAAAAGAGATGAAGTTCTGTCGGCAACTAATGATCAAGGTTGTCTGTATTTAGGACCTTTTAGAATCAGTGATTTGAGGTCCTTATTTTCAACTATATCAACATCAACAGTACAAATATATCCAGTTGGATTATAGTTAGAAGAATATGAAGGACAAGAACACGTACGTGGATTTATTAAAAGATGACCTATATCTAGACACTGCAAAGTTTGTTTATACAGTTTGGATGCATCGGTAGAAGTATATTTGTAGGAAATACTAGGTGTAGACTTAAACTTGAAAACATTTGGAATACACGACTGAACTCTTTTAGGGCAAAAAATGCTGCATATGTTAGCGGCATTTATTCCTTTGTTTGTAAATTTGAGCTTGAGAAACTGAAGGCATGATTTGAAAGGATTATCATCCGTGACCCCTGGTGGTTAAAATAGTCTGTGATTGGCAACATCCATAATCAGAGTTCAGTCTATATTCAGGTGTTGAAGAATCCAAGTATAGACTAGCCGTGGATTCTTGAAATAACGTATGCTAAACTCTTCATAGAACAAAGTAAAGTGTTGTGCGAATATGATGTGCACCTAATTGGCTGTTGACGTAAGGTAAGTGAATCAAACGTGACATATCTTATACTTGGTCTTTTATATGAACGATGTCCATGACTGTGTTTCTGTCTTTGAGTATTGTGAAAGTTCCATCACATTCACGTTAATAAATTGTGGACTAGTCAAATTCCCCACATCGTATACATCATCATTGCATCCGTATTGAAATGCTGTACCTAGGATCCTGATCCAGTGATCTTCTCATTGTCTATGAAAAGTGGTACTTAATGTTGGACTATTTGTGTGATGGTATTTCCCCCCAAAATCCTTACCATCTTGGACAGTATGGAATGGTCCGGTGAGTTAAAATGCTTGTAAAGAAATTGGTTACCACCATTATTTATTTGAAATATGTGCCCCGATATTCTTTTATTAAGTGAACTCTCAGTTTCTCCAACATAGATTAAGCCACATAGGTTACACTCAATAGCGTAGACAACGTTAGAAGATTTACAAGTCAAATTATCAAACGTTTTTGGTAAAGAAAGTACGTCCAGTGAGAATACTACGAAATCAGTATGTCACAAGTTCTACTATTTTTTACGGAACATTTTGAAGCACATGAGATCTTAAAAGGAATGATCAAAAATATCTCTTACAGAAACACGACAATCTTTAATTTGGGTGTATGAATTTTGATTTATGTACCAAAACTAATGATTATCTGATTATACATACAACAAGTCTTTGATATCCCGAAGGATAATCCGAGGGACACCAACAAAACCGTTGGAGACTGTGCCCCTTATAAACTCCACAGAGTGGCATCTTTTGATACTGGGCGACGTATCAGCCAGTATTGTACCGTTATTGTATATATTCATGAAATAAATATATAGATGGGATTTATGAGGTTGAGCATCACTGAAGAGACATTATTTGTCGAAATGCGCATCTGGTGCATCAAATTTGGTACCGTATATGTTTTACATTATGACCCCTGGGTCGAGACCTCTGCTGGTGGACTGTTAGTCCCCGAGGGTCTCTACAGCCCAGTAGCTAAGTACTTCGTTACTAGCTTGAAAATACGGATGTATATTTAATTGCTGTTATAAAATTTAGAAATTCATTTCAAAATTAAGGATTATCTCCCTCATGCATATCTCTTATCCTTGGACGAATTTCGCTCCACTTTTTTGGCACGCTGATTCTGGCTATATTTAGCTCTAATACTTCATAGTTATTTCGGATTTCAAACATTTCGGTTTAACATCACTGAAGAGACATTATTTGTCGAAATGCGCATCTGGTACATCAAAATTGGTACCGTATAAGTTTTACATTGATCACTGTTCGTTATCTTCACCTTTCAAACTAAACAGAAATTTTCAATTATGATTATATCCAGTCATTTTGAGTAATGACCTTTGATCTTGTAATTTGAAAATTAATGGGGTTAATCTACTAGTGAAATGGCACTAAGGATCATCTTCTCTTTAAGTAGAACCAATGTACTAAGTTTGAAGTTTTGCAAATAAAGGGTTCTTTGGATATACAAAGGTCGGCACTTGGTGTACAGACCGACCGAACGACAACACAACCTTCTGCAAGAGGGTATACTTATCAACTTTGTGTCAATAATAAATAGACTTGGAAATACATATACTTTGATATTTTTAATACAATTGAACATGGTAACATTACTGAAGGCTGTTACGTGTTGTTGACATAAGTTGTACTCTGAGGATTCTTGGAAAGCCAGATGACAAACCGATTCTGCGTACTCCGTCACCTGTACGAAAGTTTATAAATCAATTATTTTCCTATATCCTCAACCTTTCTACATAAAAAAGAAGGACGTCAACAAAGTATATCTACAAAAGCAAGATGCTACATACAGACAACCAGCAGCGTTATAAGAAATGATTAGGTGAAGTTTAAAACTAAGCATAAGTTATTTCTGAATTACGACCCCTGGGTCCCCGAGGGTCTCTACAGCCCAATAGCTAAGTACTTCGTTACTAGCTTCAAAGTACGCATGTATATTTAATTGCTGGGATAAAAGTAAGAAATTCATTTTAAAATTAAGGATTATTTTTCCCATGTATAGCTCTGATCTTTAGATGAATTTTGGCTCCAGTTTTTGGCACTCTTGATTTCCTTTTAGCTCTTACAAGTTTATTGATATTTTTAATTTCCAAATTTCAGCTTGAGCATCACTGAATAGACATTATTTGTTGAATTGCGCATCTCCTGCATCAAAATTGGTACCGCATAAGTTTTACATTAGATCGCAGCATGCGTACTTAGAAATTATAATAGTTTTACCACAAATTTGGTCAGCAGAATACAGGAGAACACGGGGCGTTGTGGAAGATGTACCCCCTACCCCCCTCCCCCGGACCCACTGGTGACATATTTCAACCACATATAAACACATTGTTTATCAGATGTTTCCATTCTCCTCTAAACTGAATGATTAGATCCGATAATGCTACGTTGAAGAAACAGAATTCAACAATTTATAAAACGTTGAAGCACCATCAAAACGGTATGCAACATGAAGCAGGCATGAATGTTTTAATTTTTTTTAAAAAGTTTTAATGAATTGCAGAAACAAAAGTGCTTTGGAAATGTGGTCAATGCGTCAAATACATTGATCAGTGTTTGTTATCTTCACCTTTCAAATAATTTATCAATAAAAAGAAATGGCATACCCCGATCATTGTCACGTGATGACGGTTATGTCATTTGCTGGACTGGCTATAATGTACATGTCTGTCACTCTCATTCCCACGTCGTGGTTTTTTGACAACAATAACCAACCTATACAAAAATGTAGATATTTGCAATTGTAACATATTCAAAGCACAATAACATATGTTCTTGTACATTCATTGATTGAATTAACGGCTGGGAAACTAATAATGAGTTCCTTGTATAATTTACTATAACTGCGATTCTGTGGAGTATGATAAAAACGCAGTACATATAAAGACATGACATTTGAAACTCTTAAACTCTAGTGGACCTGTATAATTACTTGACGAATTAACAGTGATCAACCAATTCTTGTCCCTCCATGATCGATATGACGTCATGAAATAAGTCTTCGTTGGATTCCAGGCTAACGTTTTACACTATGGTAACAGCGTGGTCGTATCTGACCAGAGAACCGGATCCCTCTGTTCCCCATGTTATATCATGATAGGCTACGGACGTACATCATTACGCCCAATCAACACCTGACCCAGATAGAATAAAACTAGATATATTGCCAGAAAAAATCATGTAAGAAAATAAACAAAATATTTTATCATCAATTTTAATACTTCCACAAAGAGTTGTCAAATACTCGCGATATCTTATATCAACTGATAGAAAATAAAAACGTTATAAAATAGATGAAATACAGAGAGCTACTAGCAATAAAATAAAACACGAATTGGCATCACACGTCTCATTTTTCCGGTGGCACATCATTCCAGACTATATCCGGTAACGTGATTTCATCTATACCAGCCACTGTTAAAAGCTAAATTAAAAAAAATATGAATTAAACGGGTATAGTAAGTCAAAAGTATATCTTATATTTTATCATGTCCAACGATACAAATAATTGTTCAGTGAAATACTATCAAAACGTTGCTTTTGCTGCGAAAAATAATGAAATATTCCCTTAATAAAAAACAATTGAAATATCAAAATAATTCCTCACTTATCAATAAGGAATGAAATCAAGACTTCCACAGGCTAATTGGTAAATTGATACTGATGACAATGATAACAATAATAAGTTGGAGAAGGTGAGTTGATTAGTATATTGTACATTTCTAAATTATATGTAATCCAAAATATACCAAAAACAGAACACAAATTATATTGCATATAAATACACAAATTCATCTACATACATACATACACGGATGCATTCAGAGACAAGTGATTTGATACAATGAAGTCAATACCAATATATACTAAGAAGGGCAATAAAAGGGCAAAACTGCTTCAAAGAAGAAAATATTAAAGATGGCAATGGTTGTGCTGAAAGTATGTTTTATATACATTTGAGCTGTATGTTAGTATATGAAGATCATGATTTCATTCTACATCAGAAGGTAATATAATCAAATTAATCAAGTGGTTTATCATAAATGTTTAATATCCATACTATGTTGCATCCACTTAAAATATGTTTAAAAACTTAAATATAGATATGAACTAAATAAAAAAAAACACGTAAAGAACTAAAATGAATACCAACCAGAATCACATGCATCATTCGTCCATCCAGTAGCACATCCTCCAACACAAGATCCGGTCACGTGATCACACACGTCAGGTGTTATACAATGACTGCTACATCTCATAACACAATCCTGCCCATACCAGCCACTGCTACAAGCTAAATGAGACATGGTCTATTTGTTATACGAAATACTAAATGAGAAATGATTTATTTCTTCTGATCCTGTCGACAGGGGATACTTACTCCTCCTAGGCACCTAAACCCACCTCTGGTGTGTGCAGGGGTCCGTGTTTGCTCATCTATATATTTTGTATTGCTTAGAGGAGTTATGTGATTGAACACTGTTCGTTATCTTCACTTTTTTGTGACCAATTCTCATATTTGAGTTGCCTTGGTATAGTGTTGCTAATCTAAAAAGGCAGAGTTCCATGATATCTGACGATATTATCAACTTGTCTGGTTGCATAGTTTCAAGGGATTATCTTGATTATTAGGCATATGAATGGTGGAGACAATGAACAGTGACTAATATCATACGTTACACAAGAAATGCAAAATAGATTTGGGTAAACAAGGACCTCTGGATATATCATGGGTGGGATTAGGTACATGATGAGTAAGCATCCCCCGTCGACCGGTCACATAAACCGTGAGTGCTTTACTATGTTTAAGGATTTGCTTTGATTGATAGACGTATGTTGTAAAACTTGCTTGGATTATTATGGGCCGGCAAGAGCCGGTCTGTTATATGAAATGAGATTTCCAAGCTTTTCTGTGGGACAGATGTTCGTTAAGTACTGCTGAAGTGTCCTTACAAAACATGAGTTTTTTCTTTATTCTTTTATTTTTGACAAAGGTTTATATCTTATATATTTTTATGATCATGGTATAATATGTCAAATTTTAGATATTAATCAAATCAATAAGACCTGTTTGCATAGCGATGCATTCTATAAAAAGAAGACATTAAAATCAATGGAATGTTTGACAATCCAGCACGGGAAACGTGCGGCCTGCACACAAACATGCAAGTAGTATGTCATACTGGAGCATTATTTTATCGAAAATCGTAAATATTTTCTACAAACACACACTCAAATACATGCATGTATACAGGTAAAAGTGATTCAATACAATAAAATCAATATGAATATATGAAAACTAGGAAGGGCAAGACAAAAGGGAAAATTCGTCAGCGAAGAAAAATTAATTTGACAATGGCTGTGCTGAAAAGATTTTTACATGCATTTGAGCTGCATATTGGTATATGAAGATCATGATTTCATGGTTTAGCATACATGTTTAATATCCATAGAATGAAAAGTAAAGATAACGAAGAGTGATCAATCTCGTAACTCTTATGAGCAATACAAAATAGATAGTTGGACAAACACGAACCCCTGCACTCACCAGAAGTGGGATCAGGTGCCAAGGTGGAGTAAGCATCCCTTATCGATCGGTCACATCCGCCGTGAGCCATATATGTTGATCAGATAATCGGAGTTAATCCGTACGCGGGTAGGTTAAGGATTCACTTATAGAATATCATAGTGCATTTTATGCCTTTACTTCTCTGAACTACCAATATATGACGTCATAATGCAAAATGACGTCAAGTCACTGCAAACTTCAGTTATTATGACGGGAAGAGTGTCAAAAACTTTAGACCTTATTTCAAACTGCCTATAAGATGTCAGAACGCTCTTGCAAAATTCACGTGTCTGAATTGTATTTTAATATCTTATATGTCCGAATATTTTAAAATAGTTTGTTTAATTACCCTTGATTGAAATTCAGCGTGTTTACACTGCTTTCGAAAAATATACTTTTGAGATGTACTCTGTTTTATACCACTGATATGAGGTAGAATTTATGATGTGTTTATAAAAGAGTCTAGTGCAGGAAATTTATGAGGATTCATTTGAGATCTATTACGGAAATCGTAGGAGGAGTTTGTTCTCTACCCGAGTCTTGCTTGGTTAAATGTGTGATGGCCTTGTTTGAATACAGATTACCATCAAATGTGTAAGTAAGTGTCTCGGTAGGTTGAACTCTTCATGAAATACCTGTATTTTGTACGCAAGTAATACTACCATTTTCCCATGTACATTTCGGGTACACAAGGATACGGTGAGTTCTTTTATCAAACAAAAAGTTAAAAATAATTGTTAAATGAACTGCGCTGAAGTGATTTATGTGAAACACTTCAAACAATTATTAATGACCGTCACGTGATCAACGAAGTCATGTGCTATCATAACAGATATGCTAATATATAGCCGAGAGAACCTTCTATATAAATTGTCTGTACTTAAGTATATAAATTACAAGTGAAAACCAAAAACCGACCTCGCAATCCAATGTATGTTTTGAATGCATTTCAGACTCCGGGAAGTCTTAACATAGCTGCGTAATCAAAGTCAGTGTGTCAAGAACGGTCCAACATTTGGTATGAAACACGTCAGACAGCATTTGACCCAATGATAGGGTGTATTGGTAAACTAAATCGTTATAACGACCATAAAATTTGCGAAATGCTGATTTTAAACGAGAATATTGAAAGAGTAGGGTTGGGGAAAGTGGTTTTTCAGCCTACAGTCATATTTGATGTTTATTTCTGTTGAAGTTTTGATACAATGAATTCCGTGAATTTTAGAGAAGTATTCTGTCAAAAACAACAAAAGCACGACGATATCATGTGAATATATATAAATAATCAGGCTCGTTGCATCTTTTTCAAACAGGGGGTTGTCCCAGCTAAACAAGATGTTGGGTTCACAGTAATTTTTGTCTGAGAATTTCAAAAGAAATCAAAGCTCTAAATTCTAAATATTTGGGGTAAGAAGACAAAATCTGATGCTTTATTTCAATTCTTTGTTTAATTCACTTGCATTTCCACGATGAAGAGTTATCGTTATTTGTTAAAATATTTCTTTTTTTTATATTGAATTATCTTTCTTTACGACTTAGACTTCAAACCCGTTCAGAGTTACCATTCTTAATTCGAGCACGTACTTCCTGTTTACCTGTGAGTGTGTTTCATGTATCAGTCGATTGTTCCAATCATTCATTTTCTACTTAGAGATAGCACACACTGTAAGTAGTCTTTTGCAGTTCATTATCATGATTCTCTTAGCCTTTGAATGCATATCTACTTTATTTTGGTTTGTTAGCTATTCTTGTATATTATATTTAGAAGTGGCATACATCTGAATATGTTCTATGGAACACCGTTATTGGCATATGTATCTTTCACATAAATGTACGAGATTAACAAATTTTTCTACGGAAACAAGTTTGTGATAAAATTAAATCCAAATTTTGACTATTTTCGTTTTGTAACATATCTTAAGTTTATTTTTCATTATTTATTTATTCATTTGTAATTTAACAGTATATTTATTATTCCTTTTGTTTGTTTCATGAAGTAGATAATAAAGACTACGCATCGTCCTATTGTGTCTTTGGTTATACTATCTGCAAAAGTAATGGCAGAATATCCACTACAATTCATTCATTCTATTGTTTAAAAAAAGGTCGGGAATCTGTCTATAGATCGAATGATAACAATGGCCGACTTTGTCAGTGATAATGGTGGCAAAAGAACGATTTCGAAAAAGAAATATAAGGTTAGTCACCACCTCTAACCCTCCCTAATGATACATAACTGTAATGCAAGTCGAGATGTGCAATGTATAAAGTTGATATGCATAAAAATTATTTTCAAAACATTGAATTACACGTGAAAAAAAAATCCAATTTTGATTCCAACAAAATGATTACATTAGATACGGATTCCATATATATACATACATTTACATTTCCTAATGCACTTCCTTATATAACAGTACTAATGGCATTGACTTTTATTTTCTTGCAATATGAAATTGGTCACGTGATCAATCTTTTCTTGCGTAGGAATGCAATCATCGCTTCAAAAGTCACTTCCTCTACTTTTACCTGGCTCCTTGTTTATGCAGTGCAGTGGGGGGTAGACCTCCCCCTTTTTTTCGCCACAAATTTAAAAAGTAGAAATAGCCCGCACAGCAACTACATCATAACATAAACATACACATAAAGATATTTATACACAGTTTATTTTGTAAACAGACAAAAGTTTCATCGATATATAAAACAGATACATTAAACAGTTATTTCAGTTTAAATAATTTTAAAATACCGTCTGCAACTATGCCTAAACTGCAACGTCTGATGGCTAATTCAACTTTGATATTGGAAGCGAAACATGTAGGCAAAGTTATAAGCATATTTACTTTCTGATGATCATAAGTTAACCTGTTGTTTCCTGGCAACTGCCATCACGGCTATGACTCGACATGATCATAAGCGAGGCTGATTTCGAGGCTCGAAAAATAATGTCCATGCCAGGGTGTGGGTACGAGTCTTTATTTCACCTTTCATTAGAATCCTACAACATATTTTTTTCAAGTGAGCAAAAACTGTCGGTTTCTTTAAAAAAAATTCTTACACACACTGAAAGTAAATGAAAGAAGCAACCTACCTGCACTTCGTCTAAATTTTTCCTACTTTTTCGGAGCGTCTCCTACATGGCTACAACCGCGAGTCCTAACGATGGGCATGCCGTCATTTCCTTCCAAAAACCTGACTAAGACCTTAACGTTAACTTGACTTATCAATTCCCTCATATTCTTTGAATTTCGGTCAAAAACTACGTTCAACATTTGCGTTTTCAACGCCCTTTTCTCCATCGCTGAACGCGGCCAAAACACATTGCGAATGTAGTTTACTCCACTCTTCTTATCTTCAATCCAATTGAATTTATGTTCTGAATAAACGTTATTTGACACCTGTTTCGTCTTTTCTAACCTTCTTGATAAGATATCTATATCTTATATTTTCTTAGATATTGTTCCTAATCATTCATTCGATAAAACTCTAACGATGTATACTTTGTGTTGTATGATCGTTCTTTCGATCATCTGCTACATAATCACGGAAGTTCGGTAAGAACACAAATCAAAATAGAAAATATAAATATAAGAAATAAAATATCATTTTTGAGTGTTATTGGGATATGGTATGAAGTTGGTACGTGATCAAATCTCCTAAAACGCCCTTTGGGCGTTATATGATTTCATCACGTGACCAACTTCATCTCATATCCAAATAGCACTCAAAAATGATATCTTATTTCTTAAGTCTTATTTCATTGTCAACAGTGTGAAACGACAACAAATTGATATAATGTATGCGTGAGTCTGGAAAAATTTCAAGGGGGGGGGATGAATTAAAGGTTTAAGTTGTTGATATCATGATATATATTTTGTACTTTTTTATCGTCTGCATGGGATTTTATACAAATAAAAACATTTTTAAAAATATTAAAACGACAAACACTTATTACTAATGGGTGAGATAAAAAAGTACAATGTCTGACCAAAAATACCTAATTTCACAAAGTAATATAACCAAAATCAAAGGTGTGTATGTGTGTTTGAGTTGCAAACTCCATACCCTGTCTAAATCCAAATCCCCTAATGTAATGTACATGCATTGGTTACACATATAATTTCTGTATATCTAATTGTGTTTCGGGCGTCCAAAATATTGATTAAAATCAACAATAAAAAATTAAATCAATGATATGATTAAGATAGGTGTATATTGACCTTGATATTTAGTCGAGAAAAAGTATATTGACTGATCGAACAAACGTATTTTGTCCCGATCGATCGGACAAGCGTGAACTGTGTATAACCGGCTGTTAACTTTGGTGTTGTGAATTAAGTTCAAATCTTATATAAGACTATCTGTTTTATTTAGCTAGCAATAGATAGTTACCTCATGTAATTATCTATTCTTTTTTACACTTGTCAGAATCTTTCCGGTCCATAAATTTGGTGTTTCCTCCAATGTTTCTTAATACACCTATCTTTCAAATGTTGCTTTCATTATTAGACCTGTTCTTTAGTTATGTTTAACTTGAAGATAAACTGATCTCAGTAGCATTTGTTAATATTCATAATTTCATGGGGATGCTTTAATTATGAAACATCTTCCTTGTAGCTTTTATCTATACCTGTATTGCATTTGCTTGTTGTCCAACCTCTGTCACAACCGATTGAACAATTTCCAGTCACGTGATCACACGTTTCGTTGATGCAATGCCCACAGCTGTACACACAGTTCACACCGTATGTGTTATTTGAACACGCTGTAATAATCAAAGTAGTTTTCTAACAATTGCATTAAATCATAATTGATTTTGAAACATTTGTTTGGAATAGAGCATATTTTCCAAAATAATTCCAAGCACTAAACATTTTCTACAGTACCTTCTGTACAGTTCCATCCCTTGTAACCAGCCTGACACACACATGACCCATCATAATGATTAGGAGGACATCCTGAGAGAGACAAAGTTACATGAGGAATTAATCATATAAAATGTAATGATTTTTCTTCATTTGTATTCATCTAAAGTTATCTATTTGAGGGAATTATATAATCAATCACATCATTCTTTGTCTTTTCTATCCCATAGCAAATATGGACCTGCAACAACGTAAACCAACGGTGACT
The DNA here is from genome assembly GCF_947568905.1 of Ostrea edulis. NCBI lineage: Eukaryota > Metazoa > Mollusca > Bivalvia > Ostreida > Ostreidae > Ostrea > Ostrea edulis. The sequence goes on from NC_079171.1 coordinate 34,923,197, forward strand.
GGGTTTGAAATAAGCAAAACTATCATCATGAAAAGTATTCAGCGAAATAGAAAATTCGGTTTATGCTGTTGAGATTTTTTTTTTCGGATGACACGATGGCACTAGAGTGGGTATTGATATTTTCTACGCTCGACTTTTGTGTCGGAGGATGTTGTATTTGGTTAGTACTCGTTGTCTCCAATCAACTCTGGAGTGAAGATTTTTTCTATTTCGTCGAATAAACGTTCTGTTTACTGGACTTGTAGGGTGTGAACTGTTTCATACATTTGTCACTTCCCAGACATTTCAGTTGACGGAATGACAATGCTTTTTCTTCTGATTGTTGTTATGGCGGCAAGGGATATATATGTCTTGTAAGACTTGTATGCAAAGAATGTGTTATATTGATTGAATATTGTTTAACGTCCCTCTCGAGAATATTTCACTCATATGGAGACGTCACCTCTGCCGTTGAAGGGCTGCAAAATATCGGCATATGCTCGGCGGTTATGGCCTTTGAGCAGGGAGGGATCTTTATCGTGTCACACCTGCTGCGACACGGGACATCGGTTTTTGCGGTCTCATCCGAAGGACCGCCCCATTTACTCGCCTTCTACAACAAGCAAGGGGTACTAAGGTCCTATTCTAACCCGGATCCCCACGGGATATGTGGTGTAACTACGGGATTGAACGTGTTATAATAACTGATGTTAACAATATTGATGTATTTACGATTAACTACTTGCTGTAATATTTCTTGTTTGTATTCACTTAGGCCAGTAGTTTACTGCTTTGTGAACAAACATTTTATAAAATTATGTTACATTACTAATACCAAATATTTAATTGTACGCATAGTCATATTTTAGGATGTGTCCACGAGATCGGGTGAGTATTGTTCATTTTATTATTAGACTATTTACCTTTCTCAAATGTTTTTCGCGCAATATCAACTTTGACTTTAATAATACATACTGTGACGCCAAAGTACTTTCGTGTATGTAGTCGTGCGTTACGTAGCTATGAGAGATAAACACGACTGAAGAAGACCGGTAACACGGGCGAAATAGTTCTACAGTGTTCAGAGTTATAGTTATATATATATATATATATATATATATATATATATATATATATATAAAGTTTTGTTGGAGTCCAAGCCACCTTTGTACCATGGTGCTGCAAATGCATTACTTTGGGTAAAAACGGATCCTTGAACACATCAGACCTGGGATTGAGATGCCACTTGTCAAGCTGTCACACCCGCCGTTAGCTTAATATCTTGATCAGGTAAACGGAGGAATCCGCAGTCAAAATTAGTATATCAAATACGTCCTAACAATCGGTATGAAAAACGCCATACAGCATTTGACCCGAAGGTAGGTTGTATTAGCAAACTAGACCTTGAGAACGATCATATAATTTGCAAAACGCTAACTTTAAACGATACCGACGAAACTCCTGTGACATCAAATCAGTAATCTCTCAATTGAATTAAAGCATCCCATACAAAAATAAAGTAGATCAGATGCATCAAAAAGGTCTTTAGTGTTTTATATGGATACTATTCAATGAAAAATATCCGAGAACGAAACAACATTTTAAACTGATACCCAGTAGGCTTCCAAATATTTTCATCGTGGCATATGTTTATCATCACGAGACTATCACGTGACATTATATATTCAGAACCAACAAAACTGATTGTGATAATTGTGAAAGTGCAACGATTTCGGTTATATACAGCCCAACCCTTTTAATATTGAAAAAAACCAAAGCCTAATTCACATTAACTGAAAAGACTTGAGAGCTAGTTCTCAAATAAACGGAAGGAAGTTTGAAATCCATCTAATGCAGAATATTTTTCAATTTTCAAGAGCATGTAATAGAAGTTGCTCCCAACACTTTTCTGATATATCAATGCAATAAGAATATAAATATATAAACATCAACCATACACTTTACATCGTTGCACTTTTACATTTACTGCAGCTGGTTGCAATAATTATGTATATTAAATGCAGTGTTAATCGGAATCAGGAGAATACATAGGGGCGATTTCAAGGTTACAATGTGAAATGAACCTTTGCGAAAACTAGATATGATAAATGCAGATTAATTTGAAATGAAAAAGAAATAATACAAGACTATATGATAAACATTTGACAAGAAAGTTTTTCATGTGTACTGCTTATCACTTGATAACGGTAGTAAATAACGACATTCTATTCTGACATTTCCCCCGCGATACAACTGAAAGAAATTGTACGTCGTGACGTACGTTTGTATTGTGACGCCATGTGGTGCGAATTGCACTGTTGCACATCTATATACAGTTCCGTAATTGTCCTCGGGAAGCCTTAACTGAACTGACCTGCCTCGATTTAAAAAAAAAAATGATGATATGCAGACCAAGGCCTTGTGTATGGAATCCATTCTGATACATAAACACTATATGCAGGTGATATTGCGATTTTGCTACATAAATTTGAGTTCTTTGTTCGTCGTTCACATATATGTTCAAGAACATATCTAAGTAAGAGGCAGATGTGGAAGATTCCATAGTGTCTTTTATTTCAAATTCACTAGGATGTAATCGACCGACATATGAATAAGAATAGATAAAACGTCGATACATCTAAATGTTGAGTTGTAGGCCACAACGAGACATTTTTTTCAGAACATGTAGAACATTCTGTATAAATGCCTCGTAAGAATATAAAAACAGGTCAGCGAGTACAGGAGCACGAATCGTGTCCATGGGAAGACCTGATCACCAAACACTACATAAACATTGTCAATGAGGAACTCCAACATATTTTTAATATCAACTTTAGAGTATTTGTAGATAGAATAAGAGTGATGTTTAACAAAGTAATTCAGACATGAATGTTTCCTTTTTCTTTTAAAAGCAACTCTTTATGGTGTCAAAAAGTATAGTTTTAATTTATTGAGAGGAATGGTCATGTAAAGTGTAGAAAGCAAAATTTTTTTTTACATTGAATAAAAAAAAAGTTACGTGATTCAAATTTGATAATAGTTTATTAGATTGTTTAAGAATTCACATTTCATTTACACAACTTCTGGTATATATCGTAGCACAACACGCTTGAAGGTTATCCTTCAGAGCTGTTCACATGTTCATAAGGAGTAATGATAGAACATTTACTGGGTCCAGCAATGAATATATGTTTGTAAGGAGTAGATATTTTAGCTTTAACATTCCCTCTTCGGAACTTAATTTCTTATTTAATAGGTTTGCTATATCTCCATGACGACTGAATGGAATTTTGAAAAATATATCACACGTAAATTAAGACCAGTCACAGTGGTTTCCGTGAAAATGAGAATGTAAGAGACCCAGGACCAATATCATTTTTTTAAATCCATCTTTTCATTATGACGCAAATAGGGCGATCACTTAAAGGCAGTGCACCACGTCATACGATTACGTCACATGAACTGCGAATATAAAATGTACACTGAATCAATGAAACGATGCATATAACGAACAGTGAACAATTTCATAACTCCAATAAGAATACAGAAATATGAGTAGGACAAACACGGACCCCTGAACATACCAGAGGTGGGATCAAGTGCCTAGGAGAAGTAAGCATCCTTTTTTGCCCGGTACACCAGCCGTGAACCTTACATGTATATCTAGATCAAGTAAACAGAGTAATCCGTAGTAAAATTGGTGTGTAAAGAACGCCCTAACAATTGGTATAAAACACGTCAGATCTCATTTAATGTAGTGACAGGTGTATTGGCAAATCAAATCGTTATAACGAACATATAATTTGCGATTAAGCGTACGATCTGTCCTCGGTATTTGTCAGTGATTCTTTCAAAATATGGAATTTAATATGCGTCAATGTTTTTACTACCCCAATTACGTTCATCGTACTCTTCGGTCCGTGCAGTTTGTGGATTGTATAAAACATTTGTTGAAAATATGAAATGTTTATGGGCAGGCAGAGGGACGTACGTACTAACAATGGTAATTAGAAAAGTTTAGGTGAAATGATAATACAAATAAGGAGGCCACCAATTTTAGGGGAAGAGCCATAATTGTAGACCTATGCGTGGTGCTATTAAATATGTTGCTTGTTCGGAGTTTTGGGCTAAAACAGCGATGTGGTAGCGAATCACTTTAATGTTGATTCGGTGTCCGGTTATTAAGGTTTTCCCTTTTATTAAGCTTATTTTTTTATCGAAATTGACGATGATGAGGTGTAAAGGACAAGGTACGTTTGGGGCCACATTTGGCCTCGCGTCCAAATTAAATGATATTCCTCAAAATTCTTTCATATGGTGTACACTTCCATAAAATGGTTATGATGTCTTCGTAAAAAGCTTTACTTATGTATAATACATATGTAAATACAGTATAGTTTACGATAACGTTGTGTCATTTTGACGTTACTTTATGCGACGTCATGAACAAGAAAGCTATGTCATGAACTCATGATTGTACATGTAGTAAAAACAACATGAAATTCATTCAGAATATATGTGAAAAGAAATATCATAAAACGAACTTGAACAGGTTTTTTTTAAAAATTCAACACACGACAATGGGACCGAAAGTGAACCTTACAGGGTGTGATAAGATTTACAAACAATGTGATAAGTTCTACACAAGAGTTGACACTGACACCATGAAAAACCTAACAAAAAATAATCTTGTCGGTATTATATTCAATGTTTTAGCATATACAATTGCATCTATTTACACTCTTTATTTAAAAAAATATATACAGGCTCCTGACAATTATCTTTATATCACAAATCTTTCAATGCATTAGTATTTACGCAAAGGAAAAAAGTTTGAATCATAAATCTTATTCATTGTCTCAAACCACGTCCGAAGTCCGCATGGGAGAGGATCGTATATTTTTGACACCCCCCCCCCCCTCTACATTTTGATACATGACGATTTAATCGGAGATATGAAAACAACCTTGGTTTCCATGTTTAATAAATCATTCAACAATTCCTTTTCGGCCAGTTTCTAATGATGAATGAAGCAGAGACTGTCTATTAACAATACCAAAGTCAATCACTATGACAGTGCATCAGCATATATAATGCCGTCAGTCAAAGATATTTATATTTTCCAGCAATTGTCAAAATAATGACAGGTGTAAGATCTAATCAGTTTTTGACCCCATGTTTTTTCACTATACTAGTGAAAAGGACTACTAGAATCTATAATTTACAAGTCCTGCTGATTTGTGACCAGTCCGGCTGCTGAAAGTAGATGGCCGAGTCGCGATGCGACGAGGGGAAGAGTGCGGGAGGGGCTTGTCCCCTCTTAAAGAGGGTGGGGGTCCGGGAAAAAAATTCAAAATCTAGATGCAAATTGTTCATTTGAGACAAATAAATGAAAATTTTATGAGGCAGTTAAATAATGTTTTACTCGGAGACATATCGTATGCTTGTTCACCTAATCTATCTCAAGAAAATTACTATATAGAACGTAAAATTGTAGAAAATGTTATACTTAACAATATGTAAATAATTGAATTATTATAAAATAGCCAATTTTAAAAGTTTCATTCGATCTTACATTCATATTAGATATTCATCATTGTGCAAAAGTGTCACGATATCATCAGACTGTGACCGGGACATGCTTTTCAAAGCCATCGTTGTGTACAAGGACTTCGTCACTTGATTTTGTCTGACACCTATTCAGGGTACTTTCTGCATGCTGCACGATTTTCATGGATCTGGGAATGTGTGATTTTCTTTTGTAGTAAATGACACGCGACTGACGTACTTCATCTATCTAAATGCAGCAAAATTTCGGAGAGTTATGTTTGAATTCTTCATTTCACTACTGTCTCCTAATAATGGTAGTGTACGATTACAACACATTGAACAATTGTTCAATATTTTTGCTTTATTTCTATAACGTCGGCTATTTGAATTATTTGAAGTTTAAACAAAGAAAATATCGAGTGTTCAAACTTTAATGCTACAAAATATCATGCTTTGCTAAAATTAATATATTATTACCGTGCTGTATCCAAATTCCTGTGCTTTGTTGAGAACTTGCATTATTTCCACAAAGATTTCTAGTGAAATTGAAATTGACAAAAGCCAAGAATATAGTTTGGTTAGAATGTTTACATTAATCACTGGTAATTATGTAAACTGGGAAAAAGATATCAAACAATCGTTCCAGTTTTATACAAATGATAATATTGTGTTCTGGTTTAGTCCTCATTACTTTGCGCACAAATTACATGCAACTTTAATTCCAGTCCGGACCTCCACTCTAGATCCGCGCATGATTCGGATATAGTCATTAAGCGGTGTTTTGTGCACATGCCACTAAATGCTAAGTGACCCACGGTTAGAGTGTAAATGCAGGAAAAGAAAGTTCTCCTTATGTGTGAAAATCGCGTTCTAATACTTCAACACCAGTTCCACGATTTAATGATGAAAATAGTAACCAATGACTAGCCATCATGTATTTTTAAATAAGATATGTCACAGAACACGTGCGTTAGTTATCGACAAATGTAAGGTGATTCTATAAACAAATACTTATTACAGCGACGTAGCAACAGAGGAATTTGGCCCACATATTCTTTTGTTTTGAGAATGTAGTTTTTCCATAAATTTTACATGTGAATTTTGATTTATCCCCTCCCCCCCCCTTTTTATGGTAGTATTGAATGCTTGCGAAGATTTAAGTATGAAACGATTAGAGTTGTAGATCTGTTGACATCGATTGCAAATGCAGTCAGAGTCGTTCGTTTCTACTAAAAATGTTTTCTTATGAAATGTTTTTATTTATTTTTTATATGTAATGATCGGGGTTCACCGGGTTTTGTCCTCTTGGAACACACAATACAAGCTTTTACGTTATCTTTAAGCTTACAAATGAGTAATAATTTAGATATCTAGATACTACATCGTTCATCTATCAACTACCACCATTCACTCTTATAGTAGGGTAGATGCGAATATTTCATTACCATATCTATCATGGAGTAACCTCTCCTAAATGAGTTCGAGAACTTTGTAATATAAACGACAGATCGATAAAGTTGGAATTGTTTTGTTAGGAAACATGCATGTCATGAAACTACAGGTACTGCAGCATGTAAATAATGAAGAATATATTGTAATGATTGATTTTCAAGTGTATATATTTAAACCTGTATGTTTGACTTGCTACTAATTCAATTTTTACGGGGAAAATATAACCGAATTTTGCATTCGAACTTTCGCACTATTATGCTCTGATATAAAGGTACCGATTAAGCTATCGTGCTTTCATTTTCGATATTATTAAACTTTTTATTTTATAAACAAAGATTGCATTCGGTTGCAGACGTGCATGTTTTTTTTAAAAGCCAGGCCAAAAGCCATAATAAAATTCTTACTTAATAACATACATATTATGTATCATGAGTGGGTTTTTTATTCAGATGGACAATCATTAGATGTGTCTGACATATTGCTTAATACAATATTAGAATAGCATTTGAAATTACACATGCAACATATCCAATAAGTTATAATTAGCCTACATGTACGTTAGAGTATTATGACTGGCAAGGCATATTTAGACTTGTATTTAGATACGCATTATAGCCGCCGCAGTATATGCACACCAATTTAGAGGGATAATTCATATCATAAACTATCTATGATAAAAAAGAATATGTGATTGCACTTTACCAGGTGTTACATTAATTGCGTTGATATTGCGTATCTATATCAAACACAAAACGAGTAAAATTGGAATCGGAAATATCTGTGTCGAAGATTCCAATTCTCTGATTACACACTATCTTCTTCAATGCAAACTACGTAGAGTCTTATAAAATTTAATATGCTGTACATATGCATATTATTTATTCGTTAAACTTGTATATATGAACACCATCAACGTTGAAATTTGTATTACAGATGAACGCGGGAAATGGTTAAACGTTAAATTTAATAGTCTGCACATTTACCAACCAAGTCGAAATTTTGCTCATTACTGACTTTCAACATGATTAATTTGTACATAAAACATCTTTGTGGTTGTTGCATGTGCTCGATCTTAAAAATGGTTTCAAAGGCATAAAAAAACAGCTAATTTCGGCGATTTCGGTAAATCATGTCAATCGGAGATAAGGAAAATGACGTCACAGAACATGTTACGTCACTAATTTCCACATGCATCATCAGGACCAATGCCCTAGTGCATAATCATAATGATTAAACCAAGTGAAACCACATTTTGAATTTATCCTAATTTTGTGGCGAAATTTGGGCCTTAATGTACCTTGCTCTTAATGGATACACAGATGTAAGTACTATTACACACATACCATATTAACACAGCAGTATATGTGTATCTAACCCAAGAGGGTCACCGTTTAGCCTGCACTGCATATGAAATCGCAAAACTTTTCTCAAATCAACATCAAAACCTATGACTTTTAAACACTTCACAACACCATTCCTAACAATAGATTAAATACTTCGTTACTAGCTTGAAAATACGGATATATATTTAATTGCTGTTATAAAATTTAGAAATTCATTTCAAAATTAAGGATTATCTCCCTCATCCATAGCTCTTATCCTTCGATGAATTTGGCTCCACTTTTTGGCACGCTGTTTTTGGCTATATTTAGCTCTAAAACTTCATAGTTATTTCGGATTTCAAACATTTCGGTTGAGCATCACTGAAGAGACATTATTTGTCGAAATGCGCATCTGGTGCATCAAAATTGGTACCGTATAAGTTTTACATTAAAGACAGTTGCTTCTTCAACTAAAATAGAAAACACAAATATTCCTATTTAGTGATCAGTCATCCAAAAAAGCTACTTTGCTAAACAACACTCTCTCAGTTCACGCACAAGTACTCTGAAGTTGAAATAAAAATATGCTGCAGTTCCTCATTGACAATATGTTCGTGGTATCTGGTACCAGGCCTTCCAACAGACTGTTGGAAATCCCCATGGACACGAATTGTGCTTCTTTGTTAGCTGACCTACTTTTATATTCCTATAAAGCAGAATTCTTCAAAAACTTCTACCTGAGAAGAAAAGAGTATCTTGTTCTGGCCTTCAGTTCGACATTTAGATATATCGACGACGTATTATCTCTTAACAATAATGATTTTCATTAATATGTCGAGTCAATAAACCCCAGTGAACTTGAAATAAAAGACATCACAAAGTCGTCCAATTCTGCTTCATACTTAATTATTTTATTGAAAGTAGATATTAACAAAAACTAATAGCTCAACTTGATGAAAAGCGGGATGACTTCTAATTCTCCATCGTCAGCCTCCAATATTTATGTAGTAATATTCCTATATCACCTGCATATGGTGTTTCTATCTCTCAACTGATTCGATACGCAAGAGCTTGTTCTGTGTATGGTCAGTTTTTAAATCGAAGCAGATTACTGACAAACAAGTTGATGATGCATGTATTCCAACAGTCTCATTTAAAGTCAGCATTTCGCAAATGTTATGTTCGTTATAACGATCTAGTATACCAATACAACCTATTATTGGGTCAAATGTTGTCTGACGTGTTTCATGCCGATTGTTAGGCCGTTCTTGCCACACTGGTTTTGACTACAGATAACTCCGTTTGCCTGATCAACATATAGGGCTCACGGCGGGTGCGACCGGTCAACAGGGGATGCTTATATACTATTAAAAATGTATAATGACAACAATGCATATGTACAAAATTATTATACAAGTATAGCCATAAAATCTTACCATTGACCTCTATTTCACAGAGTAAAACTGGTACATCATTCATTTCTGCTATTTCGTCAACTAACAAGGTGAACGCAATGTACAAGTTTTGATATATTTTATGTGGGAATGGAATTATTACTTCTGTAGAGTTGGCAGATATCCTCTCTATTCCAGAATGGGGATGTGAAGTGGAATACCCAACCGTATAATTGACGTAATTATCAGCAGCACCTGTTAAAATATGGAAAAAAAAATGTGTATTGAAATGTTTTACGTTCCTCTGATGAAGATAAAAAGGCATTGATAATTAGAAGAGACATAATGATTAACAAGAAATGTTTTTGAGACAGATATCCCCGATGTGGAAATACTGAAATGGGTCAAATTTAGAATCACATATGTAATGATAGTGATAAAATAATTGGGGATTCCAGTGAACCAAATGAAGCAAAACATTAAATATAGAACAGGCCATATATATCTTATCTCCTGCAAATATATAGTGTGTCATGGTGCCGTATCTTCTCTTGATTTTAGGCATACTATAAATCATACAGAAATCTTTTGACAGAAATCCAACGTACAATAACTACCAGGTGGCGGAGCATAACTCTACAATAACTTCCATGGAATCATACTTTAACTTCCAAACTATGAACATGGCTATGTAACATCGACTTTGTAACGTTTATGAAAGATGAAAACGTAAGAAATTAAGAAATAAGATATCATTTTTGAATGTTGTTGGGATATGACATGAAGTTGGTCACGTGATCAAATCCTATAACGCCCGAGGGCGTTATAGTAGATTTGATCACGTATCAATTTCAAGTCATATCCCAATAACATTCAAAAATGATATTTTATTTCTTATATTTATATTTTCTATTTTGATTTGTGTTCTTACCGAACTTCCATGATTATATAGCAGATGACCAAAATAACGATCGTAGAACACAAAATATAGTTCGTAAGAGTTTTATCGAATAAAAAATTAGGAACAATATCAAAGAGAATATAATATATAGATATTTAATTGAAAATGTAAAAAAAAAAAACGAAACATGTGTAAAAATAAAGGTAATTTAGAGCGTAAAGTTAACTGAAATGACAAGAAGAGCGGAGTAAACTACATCCGTGGTGTGATTTGGTCGCGATCAGCGATGGACAAACTGGCGTCGGTCTAGCTTACTAAGTTGAAAACGCAATTGTTGATCACAGATTTCGACAGATATTCAAAGGATCTGAGAGAATTGATGGTGGATATGATGGGTCAAGTTAACGTTAAGCTCTTAGTAAGGTTTTTGGAAAGAAACAACGGTATGTTCATCGTTAGGACTCGCGGTTGTAGCCATGCAGGAGACGATTCAAGACAGTAGGACAGATTTAGACCAAGTGCAGTTCATTGGAAACACAAGACTTTAAGGGGTATGCGTAATGAAGCTAAACAGCATGAATTCACTGGACATGAAAATATATGTTATATTCACAAACAACTTTGGGCATAGCTGAGATTCTCTCATCAAAGTTAATGTTCACGCAAGTTAGAACACACAACTCATTACGCTATATTCACAAACAAGAGGCTCTATATACTACAACCACATACAGGATCCATGGAATGGTAAATATTTATATAAAAACACAAAATAAACTGAAACGCAAAAAACAACAACAAGGAAATATGAAGAATTGGGATCAATAATGTAGTTAATCTTGTAATCAGCAAGAACTCGGGTGAGCGACATAGACCACCTTGGGTTATTGTTCGCTAGCAAATCTCGGAGGGTCGGCAAAATCTCTCAACATTTGAATCTACATGTGGGTAGAATGCTTCAGTGAATTTGACAGAGTGTTGTGTCGAAATTCTGGTAGCTCCTTGTATTTTTATTAGGTCACCTGAGTAAACTCAAGTAACCTATTGCAATTGGTTTTCGTCCGTCGTTGTCCGTCGTGCGTTAACAATTGAACATTTTTAACTTCTTCTTAATAACTACCAGTCCAATTTTTTTTTCAAATTTGATATAAAGCATCATTGGGACAGGGGGACATAAATTGTAAATTTCAGGACTCCAGCATTCCTGGGGTATTAAGGGTGGGGCTAAACCTGCACAAAATTGACAATTTTTCAAAAATCTTCTACACAAGAATCACACACATGTAAGAAAAACTTAATGCATAGTGATGTAGAGGAGGAAAACCTCTACCAAAATTGTAAATTTCATGATCCTCGGGGTAGGGGTTCTAGCCCCAGGGCGGGGCAAATCTTCTTATACAAGGTTTATGTGTAAAACACTTAAATTACATCTTCTTTAATGATATTAATACTAAATTGAAAGTAAATAGATATTTAGAAAGAAGAGGTAGTCCTTTACCAATTTTACCTTTACCAAAATTTGATGATTCCAGGGGTAGGGGTTTTGGTATCAGGGAGGGGCCAAATTGTTCAGTTATTTAATGTGTGAACAATATACATTTTTAACTTCTTCTTGATTACTATCATTCCAATTCTTTTCAAATTTGGTATGAAACATCTTTGGAACAAGGGGGACATTAATTGTAAATATTAGGATTTCTGCACCCCTGGGGCCTTAGGGGCAGGGCAAAAAATGTCCCAAAATGACCAATTTTCAAATCTCTTCTCAAGAACCACATACATGTAAGAAGAACTAAATACATAGTGATGTAGAGCAGGAATACCTCTACCAAAATTGTAAATTTCATGATCCCCGGGGTAGGGGTTATGACTCCAGGGCAGGGCCTAACTTGTTATATACCATTTATGTGTAAAACACTTAAATGACATTTTCTTTAGTGCTTTTGATACTAAATTGAACCTAAATGGATAGAGCAGGAAGTCTTTTACCAAAATTGTAAATTTGATTTTCCCCAGAGTAAGGGTTTTGACTCCAGGGTGGGGCCAAACTTAGTATATAGTATTTATGTGTAAGTTTACTGATACTGTATAAAATATAAATGCATACTTAGGGATAGCAAAAAAGGATGTACAAAAATGGTGAATTTGACAACCCAAAATTATGACTTGAAGATGAGTCCAAATTAGTCATATCTTTTGATGTTTTAATGCTAATACACCTATTATTTAAAGCCGTTCATCAGTATATCCACTTTTGAGGACAGTGAAATTTTAAGAACACATCTTGTTTTATACTGTTGCTGAACATTAGAATTTACCTTAGACATTTAGAACAGGATTTTTTTCTAAAGTTCATAGTCCATGGAAGTAGTGATACTTTTTCACTAGTATTCAGGTGACCGATAAGGCCTTTGGACCTCTTGTTGTATTGAAAGGTGCTCGCCAACCATTATCTAACTTTTGTAGGTTGGTGATCATGACCATGCAGCTGAAGACGAATTGCTCCAGCAGATAGAGGCCATCAATCAGATGAAGAAAACAGTCAGCGAATATCCATCCAAGCCAATCAAAAGAGTTTATAATGAAGTAATCGAGAAGTTCGTAGGAAAGGACGAGGATAATCCAGAGTTCTCTGGAGTTCGATCAGCGTTGCAAATAGTTAGATCATCGTTACTCCCTCCAATTCCAACGGATGTGGACGATGTCAATAATAAGTTTTTGTCCCTCCTGGACAACGACTGGGGCATCGCCGTATTTGCCACCAAGAAAGATATTCGCTTTTTACAAAGATGTTCAACGATATACATCGATGGAACATTTAAAACAAGTCCCGATCCCTACCTTCAGTTCGTAACTGTCCATAGGAAGTACCTACGCAGGTTCTTCACCTTTGCTTGGTCTTTGATGACAGGAAAACCAGTTGGACATTACAGACAACTTTTCCAACATCTTCAGGACAAAGTAAGGAATGTCACTGGAAGGAGATGGCGCCCTCTCTCAGTTATCTGTGATTTTGAGCAAGCACTGAAATTGGCAATTGAAACAAAACTTCCTCGCACAAGAATTTGGGGCTGTTATTTCCATTTCACGCAAAGCCTATGGATAACAATTCAAGAAGTAGGACTTGCTAGAATCTACAGGCGCAGAAGAAGAGTCAAGAAATTTCTACAGAAATTGATGTCTGTTGGGCATCTACCGCTTGCGTTTGTACGTCAGAACTTCCGTATGCTGATGCAATCCCCCACAGCAAAACGAGTGCAAAACCGGTATCCTGCAATACAGGATCTGATGACCTATTTTAAAAACACTTCCCTCGATGGGACTTTCCTGCCACAAATGTAGAAGGTCTTCAATAGGGATAATGACACAAGGACGAACAACCTGATCGAAGATGACGACATATTTTAATTTTATGATTTTATCTCTCCAATATTCATCGACATAAATCTAAAAACGGACGAATGCAGTGCTGTTTACATATTAGATTACACACAAGTTGTTATGTTTAATGGTAGGATTCCATCATAGATGGGGCAACAGTATTGGTACCAAACACCCTTCCTTGTGGATATTCATCCGAAAATTGAAGGATGCAGAACTTTTACAGAGGGTGGAGGTCAGGGCAGCAACACGAGGGGAGCCTCGACCTGCCACAAAGAGGAAGTGGAGGAGGCTACATAAAAGAATAGTTCTACTTAAAGAACAGTATAACTGTGGGCAGAGAATCCTTGATGAAAACTGGTCAACAGTTAGTTACTGAATTAAGCACTATCGATAAACCTGTCACAGCAAAGATGCTCTGCTTCATGCTTTAAAGAAGATGTTACGATATGTCCTAAACATTTTAAGGTCCTTTACAAGTAGGGATAAAATTCAAAACTCGTACACTTGAATTGGCCAAAACTGTTTATAACCTGCCTGAATTATTCCGAGCTCTCTAATTGGCTGCGATCCAAGTTTGTAGAAAAATACTACGTTCACCTGATCGTCTGGTTAACATAAGGATTTATTTTTTTCTTCAATGGACCAAAAATAGATACGGAAATTTCAAATTGATGCAAATGTTTGTTGAAAGTTAACACACTTGAACCCGACTTCCACTTAGATACACATAACTTTCAAGCACATAGAATCGGGGTGGGGGTGGTGGGACTGCAGGATACCTGCCCCCTCCCTACACTTTTTTAAAAGCGTAATTTTTTAATTTTAATATCGGATGAATTGAATGGTTGGTTAAACACCCCCCCCCCCCCAAAAAAAATTAATGGAACCTAACGTTCCGCAATAAAATTTAGAGTTTAGGGAATTCTCTTCTCTTTCGAGGGAGGGTTGCTAATTCAAGATTTCTTTAGGTAAGTTGTCAATTTTCTTTCCTTTTATGCCCTCCCACCTTTTAAAAGTCAAGCCTACGTGCCTGACATTTAATGATTTTTTTTCAACATCGCACCTAAAATAGATTTTAAAGATAATACAACCGTTAATGTTTAATTTAACCTGGCCTTTATTATTGAAGTAAATGTCAACAAGTAAGATGGCATGGATAACTTAATGAATTTGTATTTAATCATTAAATCATAAAATAAAATGAATGTTGCTGGGTGTTTTGGTCAATACGATGATTTAGTCATCTTTGAAGTATAGTATTCACCTCGTCATTTGCGTTCGGTGAATATTGTACTACTCAGGCGGCTTAATCACTGTATTGACCTAAAAAAAATCCAGCAATATTTGTATAATGTTACATGTTTGATCAATTTTTTAGTCACTGGTATGTTAATTATATTGCAAAAAATTATAATTTTCATTTTTACTAAAAAATCTGAGAAATCGAAAGTTGTTTTAAAACAGCATTACTCCTATGTTTCAAACATCAGATTATACCACAGGCATGTGTTTGAGTAACAGGCATTCTGATAAGTTGGGTCTGGTAATAGTGGGGAGAATGATGTCCTACATCGGAAAACCGAAAAGGGGGGTCAATGAAAGTCTTACAAACATACAAATATTTACAGAATTAACTGACATTATCTTAATATTTATGCTATAAACATTAAAAATTTACTAGGAATGGAATGAACATGTTGTTTCTCTGCTGCATTTCCTACAAATAACTTTGATATAAACTAATGTCTTCGTTACGGACGCCATTTTAAAAAATGTCATGGTACTGTAATTTACAATCTCAATCGATTATTTAGTGATATTTTGAGTTTTATTCCAATTTGTTTTAGAGGGGATATTTACCAGCATAATATACTTCATTTATAATATTTTGTTAATTGGGGCATATTTCAAACCTTATCGTAACAACTTCTACAATTAAGTCACTTCTTATAAGGTTTTGAATCACCTGGATAACGACACTGGGGCTCTGTTTTTCCTTTGTTTGCTTTTAGGGTTATCTTTTCTTTTATCTCCTTTTTTTGCCAACAAAGATTGTTATTGCGAGTATTATGAATGTATGAATTACTGTTATTTTTGCCAAATTACACCATTAATGTGCACACGTTTTTCTTTTTAATTTTACTTTCTGTACGCGACAGCTCATTGTAACATTCATTTTGTTTTGATTGATTATACAGATTAAAACTTACAACACCTGTAGCAGTCTTTCATCATCTACCAAACTAGCATTTGCCTCTGTATCTTGATAATAGTTTCATAGACTACTAAATTCATATTCATACACAAAGACCTAGTCAGTTCAATCTCAAAATGATGTAAGAAATTTATCATGTCAGGGAGTAAGACACGGAGAGATTTAAACATAACATTGAAAGGCAATAATTATTTTTTAAAAGTGTTTTGGCCAGATTTCAAAGCAATCTGGTTTTAAGCTTGATGATGTTTGTCCGTCCGTGTAAAAAGTTGGTTGAATTTCTCTGCAATGGTAAGGGTCATTTACTACATAGTTTGCCTGTACTTCCTCAGTTATCAGTTTTAATTTCCATCAATACCGGGTTTCTCTGATTTAGTTCGGAAGGCGGCCTAGAAAGGCCAAATAAATAAAGAGGCCCATGGGCCACATCGTTCACCTGAGTCACTTTGGTCCATATCTCAAGACTTTCCATATATATTTGCATGTAAAACCTTACTCCTTATTATGGCTCCAACCTACCCCTGGAGGCCATGATTTTTGCCAACTTGAATCTACATTATGTCAGAAAGATTTCATGTAAATATCAGTTTTTCTGGCTCAGTTGTTCTTGAAAAGAAGATTTTCCCTATAAATTTGTATGTAAAACTTTGATCCCCCCTTGTGGCCCTATCCTACCCCCGGGGGCCATGATTTGAAAAAACTTGAATCTGCACTATGGCAACAAGATGTGTTTGTGAAACACAAATGTCCCCGATAATAGCCAATTCCGAAGATGACAAAGGTCACAAAGACAAATATCTTGGTACCAGTAGAAAGATCTTGTCACAAGAAATGTTCATGTGCAATATGAAAGCTCTAATATTTACCATTTAGAAGTTATGACCAATGTCAATTTTTTTTAAAGTAGGTCAAATGTCAAGGTCAAAAGGTTTAGGACCAACAGAAAAATATCGTCACAAGGAATAACCATGTGAAACATCAAAGCTCTATCACTTAATGTTCAAAAGTTAAAGGCAAGGTTAAAATTTTCAAAAAGTATGTCAAACTCCAAGGTCAAGGGCACAGGGACAAACATGTTAATACCCACGGAAAGGTCTTGCCACAAAAAATGTTCATATGAAATATCAAAGCTCTATCACTTACTGTTTCATAGTTATTAGCAAGGTTAACGTTTCAGACAGAATGACAGAATTGCAGAAAGACAGAATTACAAACAGAACAAAAACAATATGGCCCCCGATCTTCGATCTCGGAAGCATAAAAAGCTTTCATGTAAATATCAGCTTTTCTGGCTCAATGGTTCTTGAAACGAAATTTTTTAAAGACTTTTCCTATATATTTGTATGTAAAACTTTGATCCCCTATTGTGGCCCCATCCTATCCCCCGGGGCCATGATTTGAACAAACCTGAATCTACACTATGTCAGAAAGCTTTCAGGTAAATATCAGCTTTTCTGGCTCAGTGGTTCTTGAGAAAAGATTCTTAACGGTGTTCTCTATATATTTGTATGTAAACTTTGATCTCCTAGTGTGTCCCCATCCAACCCCGGGGGCAATGATTTGAACAAACTTGAATCTGCATTATGTCAGGAAGCCTTCATGTAAATCTCAGCTTTTCTGGCTCAGTGGTTTTTAAGAAGAATATTTTTAAAGTTTTTTCCTATATATTTGTATGTAAACCTTTGATCCCCCTTGTGGCCCCATCCCACTCCCGGGAGCCATGATTTGAACAAACTTGAATCTGCACTATGTCAGAAAGCTTTCATGCAAATATCAGCTTTTCTGGCTCAGTGGTTCTTCAGAAAAAGATTTTTAAAGATGTTTCCTATCTATTTGTATCTAAAACTTTGGTCTCCCTTGTGGCCCCATCCTACCCCCAGGGGCCATGATTTGAACAAACTTAAATCTACAATATGTCAGAAATAGTTCATGTATATATCAGGGGGGGGGGGGGGGGGAGCTTGAGGCCTACTTCAAACTTTGAAGACTGAGCAGGGTGTAGGGATTCCCACCATTTAGCTTGTTATTTCAGGGGTTGGGGTAATTATGTAGATCATGATGTTTAAATCGAAATTTTTGGAATTGAATCTGATTTTAGCATGTGCCCCAATTTAAGTTGTGTGATCCCCTACCACCACTTTACAATGTTTGACTACGGCATTGGCGTTGTCTTATAGCTAATAACAAATTCGTCCGAACAAATTCCTAACTCGTCCGAACAAATTACTAATTTGCCCGAAGAAATTTACTTATTCGTTCGAACGAATTTCTATTTCGTCCGAACAAATTGCTAATTCGTCCGAACGAATTACTAATTTGTCCGAAGAAATAGCTAATTCGACCGAACAAATTGCTAATTTGTCCGAACGAATTTCTATTTCGTCCTAACAAATTACTAATTTGTCCGAACAATAGCTAATTCTCCGAACAAATTGCTAATTTGTCCGATCGATTTTCTATTTCGTTGGAACAAATAGCTAATTCATCCAAACGAATAATATATCTTTATATGGCCTTTCTACGCCGCCGTAAGTTCAAACTTAAATGATTTTGGTCAGAAATTGATTGTCTGATTTATAATCAAGACTTGTCGATTTTGGCGATTTCTGGTAATTTACATAAAATAATGCCTGACATGAATACATTTTAACTCTATTAATTAAATTTTTTGGTGATGGTCAACATGTCGGACTATCGGGCCGTTGGACTATTGGACCGTCGGAATACTGTGCTTGAACCATTTTCATTAATGCTGATTTTTTCATGGATGGGGTGCTCACTTTTGAAAAGGAATAACAATTAAAACAAATAGCTGGTCAACATATATATTGAGCATTGATACGTCTTGCGTATCGAATCAGTTGAGAGCTATAAAATCCATATGCAGGTCATAATGGAATATTGCTACATAGATATGGGTTTGATCGATTAATTGATGTTTTCCGCCACACTCCACATTTTTTTCCAGTTATCTGGTGGCGCCCAGTTTCTATTGGTGGAAGAGAGAACCCAGATACAATGTACCTGGGAAGATAACACCGACCTTCCGAAAGTAAACTGGGAAACTTTCTCACTTACCGGCGCTAGCGGAATTCAAATACGCGCGGACCAGAGGTGAGAGGCCGTGTGATTTTGAGCGCGATGCTCTAACCACTCGGTCACGGAGGCCGAGATGTGTAAATTGAAAAATCTGCTTTGTATCTGGGTTCTCTCTTCCACAAATAAACAACTGGGCGCTACCAGATAACTGAAAAATTGTTGAGTGTAGCGCAAAACATCAATCAATCAATCATTGAATATTTTGTATTAAACATGTTATTTCCTCTAAAGCAGTCTACAATGTATATGTAAAGAAAAACATGGCACGAACTTTGTTTACGTAACTAGGAATTGTGAGTGTTCTATCTCACTTGTAGCTCAAAAATTGATGTTCAAATTGTCATTGACCATTAGAAATACGTTAGTTAAGCACTATAAACAATAAAAATGGAAAAATAAAATATTCAGCTCAACCGTGTCAATGTCCCTTCAAGTAAAGGGTATATAGTCTATGTTCCATGTGAATCCGGGTTATAATAGGTCCTCAGTACCCCCTTGCTTGTCGTAAGAGGCTATTAAATTGGGCGGTCCTTCGGATGAGACCGCAGAAACCGAGGCCCTGTGTCACAGCAGGTGTGGCACGATAAAGATCCCTCCCTGCTCAATGGCCATAAGCGTCGAGCTTAGGCCTAAATTTTACAGCTCTGCACCGGCAATGGTGACGTCTTCATATGAGTGAAATATTCTCGAGAAGGACGTTAAACAATATTCATTCAATATATCAATCAGCCCGGGAAAAATAATTATTATTCAGAAAAATAAAGGAAAAGTCTATTATCGTTAATGCTGATTTATTTTTATTTTTTTTATGGATGGGGTGCTCACTTTTGAAAAGGAATACCTTTAAAAATAGCATGTTAACATATATATTTTTCAATATATGTCTGTTACTGGAATATGTATATATCTTATAAAGCCATGTTTTCATGATTGAGTCCATTGAGGGTCGAGTATAGATCTACCTTAATTTGTATCAGTATATCTTTGGTTCACTGTGTTCCTTTGGTTCACCCCGTTCCTTCTAGTGAGCTACAGTTCTACAACTGACTAAGTCCTTTCTCTTTAACTTTTAACTTTTCAGGTCATCAAGTACTAATACTGTATGAGCATTAGATTTAAAGAGAAAGGAACTGTCCCAAATAGACCCCCTTTAAGACAAAGATGTAGCACTGTACCTTCATAGGTAAAATAAAGCCGTACACCATTGACGTTGTATACATCCCCAAGATAAACGTTGAAAGTAAATATCGTTCCATTCAGATAAGACTTGAAATCAATACAGCTTGGCTGTGTGGTGTCTCCATCCACCAGTAGATAGGAAGGCAAGAAAACACGATATTCATCATTGGAATACAATTCTGTGGATTTATGTAGAGCTACATTATCGGTACCTACAAATATAATGATACGTGCAGTTCATCACTTATCTGTAATGTCGTAACTTGATATTCTCCATGTCTGCTTCATACAATTAAAGTTTACAGAAAATGCATTCCGATGTAAGATGACGGAAAATCTAGCTTTCTATAATTCCACCTTTAAGCTAAATTCCTAAAAAAAAAAAACAACTAAGACATTGAATTATTTACCCGTGGTACAGTTTGGTCACGTATAACCACTTCCGTGGAGACTCCCCTCTTATTTACTACATCCCATGATTCACATCCCGATGTCGTATATTAACATTATATTCTAAATGACATGCTTGTTGAAATAAGATTATAAGGAATCTACAGACATTTAATTCTACCGTTTTACATGAAGAAATCGATGTATATACTCATGCTACAGTTTGGTCCCGTATAACCCTCTTTGCAGACATAACATTCCCCGTTGTTTACGTCACATACTTCACAGTTGTCGTTCTTGATACATTGCTGACAGTCGCTTCCAAAGTGATCAGTTTCACAACCTAAATGAATTTAGAAATATCATATTTCTAGCTATCAGTAGAAAGTTTGGAACGTACTATAAATAGAACTGTCAATTGTTCAATACATTTATACTAATGTTCAAATATATCTTGTTTGTAGAATGATAAATCAGCGCTGTTGTTAATTGCTAGAAGTATATCATTTTGTTTTTGATTAATGAAACGAAAGATGTATTAAACTGAAAACTAGAGAAAATGTAAATATAAAGGAAACCATAATATTCTTTAACATTTCCTCGCCTATAAATGACTTACCATATATGCCAATCTCGCAAAACTCAAATTCTAAAGCATCTGTCATGTGTTTCCGGAAATCATAGACGATGAGTTTTCCAGTCCGTTGAACATCAAACTCCACTCTTTGTGGAATCTCTGTGACAAATGTCTTGTAAACGTAATGAGGCCAATCGTTCGAGTCATCGTGATATTGCAATGTTGTATTCCCTGAATAATAACCTAAAAAGAACATTATATCCAAGTGGGGGATCTTCCATTCGATATAATTGATATAGTGCATTTACAACCAAAATTCAGAAGGTGGAGGGCATAATATGTATATATACAACAGAAGGCACAAAGCGGTGATTTGAGGTTAGATTGGAAGGGGACCAATTTCTTTCCCATGTGGGTGTTTCCCTGGTATTTTAAAACGACACAAAGTCATACACACTGATATTTTTTGTATGAAGATGTTAAACTATCTATGAATTTTATTCAAAAGTGTGTATTTAAATGCATATTTTCATATCATCAAAATCTGACGCGCCGAGCATATGCCAAAATTTTGTAGCCCGTCACCGGCAGTGATGAGGTCTCCACA
Organism: Ostrea edulis; assembly: GCF_947568905.1. Classification (NCBI taxonomy): domain Eukaryota; kingdom Metazoa; phylum Mollusca; class Bivalvia; order Ostreida; family Ostreidae; genus Ostrea; species Ostrea edulis. The sequence continues at coordinate 34,945,246 of NC_079171.1, forward strand.
TGAGTGAAATAATCTCGAGAGGGGAATTAAACAATATTCAATCAATAAATATACCATTATAATCATTATCAAAATATTCAAAAGATCTCATGAAATATTCAAGGAAATGGAGACGCCCTAGTAAATTTTGTAGTCCATAATTAAAAGGGGGCTACTATTATGCCTTAAGGTAACTCAATACTCGTATTATCATCTGATAAAAGTTTGAAATGTGTATGTAATTCGATTCATTAGAGTCAAAACTAAGAAATTCTTAAATATAATATAGATCATCACATTTTTAAGATGCGATACATACATATACAAAATCAAATATAAACATCAGAAAATGGCCATTTAGCTTTAACAGCATTAACAATTTCTTTTTTTTTTACTTGTTAAAACGATATAATGGTATTAATAAAAAAAATCATGAACCTCTTTCTTTACAAAGCTATTTAAGATTTCTGTATAAAATAAAGAAAATATATCACATAACAAACTCAATTAAAGATTCAATGAAAAAAGAGTTAGTGCCCTTGAATTTGATATTTGGAAACACACTATTGAATATCTATATACAACTTAGACTTTTGATATATGTTATGTTTAATAAGGTTTTTACAATAACCATTGGAAAAGACTCCAACAAAATATATAGTAATACCATTCTTAACTCCAAATAAATCATCGATTTCTCAAAATCTTATGACGTCACAGGAGGGTGAAACTACTTTAAGCTAACATTATTGAGTTGCGAAGCGATGAAGTGGACATTGCGACAGAATACTTGTCCCTCCTGACAGTGGAGCACACTGACAGGGGGAAGAAGTATTTCGTCAAAAGTTCAGCATTTAGAAGTGAGAATCACGAGTCTTTCAGATATGACCTTAATAACGGAGGTAGATATTAACGGCAAACTAACAACTAAACTTTATGACAAACTGGATGATTTCAGTTTCTCTATCGTCAACTTCCCATATTTATGTAGCAATATTCCGTTATCACTTGCACATGGTGTTTATATCTCTCAACTGATTCGATACGCAAGAGATTCTTCAGATTATGGTCAGTTTTAAGTCGAACAAGGATATTGACAAATAAGTTGATGGTGCAGGTGTTCCAACAGTTTCGTTTAAAGTCAGCATTTCGCATATTATATGGTCGTTATGACAATCTAGTTTGCCAATACAACCTATCATTGGGTCAAATGCTGTCTGACTTGCTTCATACCAATTGTTAGGCCGTTCTTGGTACACTTATTTTGACTACGGATAACTCCGTTTACCTGATCAAGATATAGAACTCACGGTGGGTGTGACTGTTCGACTGGAGATGCTTACTCATCCTAGGCACGTGGTTCCACCTCTGGTATATCCAGGGGTCAGTGTTTGCCCAACTTTATATTTTGTATTGCTTATAGGATTGTGAGATTGATCACTGTTCGTTATATTCACCTTTCATGCAGTTGAATGCGATAGTATTCCCACACTAACATTCTTGGTTGCTGGTTTTGTACTTTTGTTTTGCGACCCTGCTCTAAAATTCTCCGTAGCTCCCTATTCTGTCTGTGGAGTTGTAATCCACGCGCTCTCTGTAACTGGATATGTCGTAGCAAATATCGCAATTGTTGCTCCCTTATGTTTCTCTCTAAATCCTGCATTATGCTGCAAAGTGACAACGTGGCGTCTGTATCGCGGTTTTATAACCCTCTAGCTCGAGCGCACTTTCCCACTAGGACAGCTTGGCACGCCTACACTTGACACCTGATCTCCACCTGACATCTTCAACTTATACATGGCTTACAACTGACGCCTGGCCTACACTTGACACCTGCTCCGCCCCGCTATTAATCGACCTTAACTGTGTAAAATTGTGACAAGACTTGTGTAAACGTTTTCAATTTTAATTGTTTATTTAATAAAATAAAGTGTAAACTTTAACTAATACTTTTATCATTTTTTAAAACACTGGTAAAACTTAGGAAAATAACATGTAGTTCTTTATTTCCTGCATTGATGACGTCACCATAATGGTCTAACTCGACCGCACTTGACATCCAGCCAACCTGACTCGCTGACACCTGCACTATCGACCGCACTTTGCATCCGGTCAGCTTGGCCGACACCTGCCGCTCTAGCTCGACCGCACTTGGCACCCGGCCAGCTGGATTCACTGACACTTGCACTATCGACCGTACTCAAAACTGCACTCATTTGACCTCCCTGTTTAGTCGTGTTATACTACTGACACTCTACGTCAATTTCTATCGGAATTCCCTAACTTTAAATCAGACGTTTTATATTTACAAAGTAGTTTTATATCTATATTCACATTGTTTACAAATGACCTACGTTCAAGAGGAAATGCCTATCACATTCGCCTGCGTGACCTGGAGGCCATTCCGGGATGAAAACAGTCCATTTTATAATCAAAACATTTGATAAGTTTATACAAATGTATCAAGAAAACCACTACAATCAGGAAGATACTTTCTTCAACGTTTGTACTTAATGATATCGTATATATACATGAACAGAGACCGGGTTCAGAATACACCAACATTCAATTGTTTTATCAACCGTGTGGTCAGGCGTTTGACCTGTATGAAAACAATGAATTATTAAAAATAAAACAACTATATGCAACAGTAAATAACAAAGAAATACACCAGGATAAGTACATTTTTGTACTTATATATTATTTCTCATCTACATCCCTATGAAAATGCAAGGTGAAGATAACGAACAGTGATCAATCTCATAACTCCTACAAGCAATACAAAATAGATAGTTGGACAAACATACCATAGGTGGGATCAGGTCCCTAGGAGGAGTAAGCATCCCCTGTTGACCGGTCACACCCGCCGTGAGCCCCATATCATGATCAGGTAAACGGAGTTATCCGCAGTCAAAATCAGTGTGCCAAGAACGGCTTAACAATCGGTATGAAACACGTCAGACAGCATTTGACCCAATGTGAGGTTGTATTGACGAAGTAGATCGTTATAACGCCCATAGAATTTGCGAAATGCTGACTTCAATCGAGACTGTTGAAATCCCTGTACCATCAACTTGTTTGTCAGTAGCTTACCTCGATTTAAAAACTTACTATACGCAGAACAAGCTCTTGCATATCGAATCAATTGAGATATATAAACACCATATGCAGGTGATAATGGAATATTGCTACATAAATATGGGAAGTTGACGATGGGGAAGTTGAAATCATCTCGTTTGTCATACAGTTGAGTTGTCAGTTTGTCGTTAATGTCTACTTTCAATAAAATATCCAAGTATGAAGCAGAAGTGGACGACTCTGTGGTGTCCTTTACTTCGAGCTCACAGGGATATATCAAATCGACATATGAATGAAAGCTATTATTGTTAATAGACAAAACGTCATCGATATATCTAAATGTCGAATTGAAGGCCACAGCGAGAGATTTTTTCTTCTCGTGTAGAAGTGTTTGAATGAATTCTGCTTCATATGAATATACAAGCAGGTCAGCTAACAAAGCACAATTCCTGCCCATGGGAATTCCAACAGACTGTTGGAAGACCTGATCACCAAAGACCACGAAAATATTGTCAATGGGGAACTCTAGCATATTTTTTATTTCAACTTCAGAGTACTTGTGCGTGGAATCAGAGTGGTGGTTAACAAAGTAAGTTTTAGAATGACTGATCACTAGATGTGAATATTCCGTTTTCCGTTTTTGTTGAAGAAGCAACTGTCAATGATGTCAAAAAGTCTAGTCTTTAATTTATCGTGAGGAATGGTTGTGTATAGTGTTGAAAAGTCATAGGTTTTAATGTTATTAGTTTAGGAAAAATTTTGCGATTTCAAGTTTACTAAAAATTCTTTAGAATCCACATTTGATTAACTATAACTTTGATTACTATGAAAATGTATATGTAACGCGTTCATTTAGGAAAGAATGCAAAGTATCTGACATAAAAAAGGAGAAATGGAATAATACACACACACATTCAATCAGAAACATCTGTATACAAAGGGATGTCATTGAGTATCACATCCTTATTTTTTATGAAAAGGTAGATTAAAACGACCATTGAGGAAAATGTCGAGACCAGGACCGGCTTTTAGCACTGTTTCTATTTGTCGGTCCCACCAGTCTCGGAGTGTTCACATCCTATTTCACGAAAGAAGAGAATAATATGACCAATCAACTATCAGAATGCAGGCATAAGGTTAATATCTAAATTAACGAGAAATGGGGCTCAAATATTCTGCTTTTATCGAATAAAAAATCTAGGACCGGGACCGAAGACCGGGTTTTAGTCATGGGACCAGGACTTTAGTCATGGGACCAAGACTGAAGACCGGGATTTAGTCAGTACCCTCCCTGATTCCTCAGTAACAAATCCAACTACAGGTTTGGTAGACATTTTTACATATAGTAAGATATTGCTATATTGTACCAAAGTGAAGTAATTCAATTCAATATTCCATTGTCACCTGCATATGGGGTATATATACATATATCTCATATATACGCATGTAAGATACAGATATTTCTATTTTTCATATCACGTGACGTTTATCTTCCATATCTCATGACGTAATAATCAATACACAACTAGCCTGCAACTTACCTCGATTGACGAACACTACCGTCCACAAAGCTCTTGTACAAAAATGACAGATTGTAATGTCCCTGATAATCTCCAGGTTTATGTGACCGGACACAAAATTTGACAAAAATACGCATTCCTTTTACAACTACCGCACTCAACAATAGTCACAAAAAAATCCCTCATATCGAAAATGCTGTGAAGTACATCTATGTCATCCGGTGCATTATGCCAGTTCACAGAAACCCAGCCCACACGGTCTACTAGTTCTAGGCCTACCTCCACATTCACTATACCAATGTCTACTGTCCCTATATGTGTCTCAGGTGAAACAAGTGCCTCCAATGTCCATGATACTTGAGTCCTTGCACGTGTGGAAAACGAAAGTATATCCATGCCCATAGCCATCAACATCTCTCTTCACACACTCGTCTTTAAATAACTGCTCAATTAATATCAATGTCAATGTAGTTGTGGATTCAGATTCTGATTAGGTCTGTCAAAATGTTTTGCGCCGATGGACTGCCGAGTGACGTCACACATCACCCCGATTATTGATTTATTATGGTGTACATATTCAAAGAGGAATAAGTTTAATATAATTCAATTATACACTCGTCGGCCGATTTTTTGTCAGCATCGTAGTTGCCAAAATGAAGGTCGTAGAATTCCATTCTGGTGTTATTTTTAAGGTACAGCGAAAAAATAATTTGAAAATTCTCAAAATGGCGCCGCTAGGCACAAGGAACACGGAAAACTTTTAGAAATATGAGAGAAAAATATTCTCTTATGAGTTGCCATGAAATAATAAGGTGATTCCACCCTCGGGGTTGCAAAAAAGCGGTAAAACCCTCGGCAAAGCCTCGGGTTTTACAGCTTTTTTAAAAGCCTCGGGTTTTACAGCTTTTTTGCAACCCTCGGTTGGAATCACCTTGTTTTTCATGGTTACTCATAGGATAGTCTTATACTCTCAACTGATTCGATATGCAAGAGCTTGTTCTGCATATAGTCAGTTTTTAAATCGAGGCAAGCTACTGACAAAATAGTTGATGGTACATGGGTTTCAACAGTCTTGATTATTTAAAGGCAGCATTTCGCAAATTCCATGGTCGTTATAACGATCTACTTTGCCAATACAACCTATCATTGGGTCAAATACTGTCTGACGTGTTTCATACCGATTGTTAAGCCGTTATTGGCACACTGATTTTGACTGCGGATAACTCCGTTTACCTGATCAAGATATAGGGTTCACGGCGGGTGTGACCGGTCAACAGGGGATGCTTACTCCTCCTAGGCACCTGATCCCACCTCTGGTGTATCCAGGGGTCCGTGTTCGCCCAACTATCTATTTTGTATTGCTGATAGGAGTTATGAGATTGCTCACTGTTCGTTATATTCACATTGCATAATCACTGTTGCCAATATAATGGATAAACCGCCGTCATTTTACAGTCCCTGAGGCGCTCTCCTTCGTCATGTCTCCGTTCGCTTACCGTGCCTTTTCCGTGTATCCATCATACGATCCCAGTTCACCAGTTTGCGTTCACCGTTCAGTCTTCTGTCTTTGCATTGTAATTCAGAAACCGATCTTTATAACAATGCGAAAATGAAAAAGGGAACATGTGCGTAAGAGTGGAAGGATTGGTGGTTATCAAGGAAAGGGCAAAATGTTGAGCTCATATTGATTGAATGTTTGAATATTGTTTAACGTCCCTCTCGAGAATATTTCACTTATATCGAGACGCCACCAATGTCGGTGAAGGGTTTCAACATTTAGGACTATGTGCGGCGCTAATGACCATTAAGCAGGGAGGGGTCTTTATTGTGCCACATCTGCTGTGACACGGGGCCTCGGTTTTAACGGTCTCATCCGAAGGACCGCCCCATTAGTCGCCTCTTACGACGAGTAAGGGGTACTGAGGACCTATTCTTACCCGGATCTCCAGACGTACAACAGATGCAGATAATTTAGCCTTAGTGACTCAGATATATACATATAGTTATTAGGGATTAATAAGATATACAGTTTGTGTTTTGATTCCAGCATAAATTGGAAATAAATCGGCTTACCTTTGAATGTAAGCACTGACGATTTTATGCTGTATGCCTTTCCAAGATCGATCCGGAAGGAAATTTGCCGCCCTTCCAAACTCTCACACGTTGTGTTACTTCCATCCGTTAAGTTCGTCGTGCTAAAGGTACGGAAGGGATTGTAGAAGTAGACAGTAACGTTCCTCCCGAGTGCTATGTTGTCTACAGTAATGTAATCAAAAAGGTATACATCAGTACTTTTCTTCAGAATATCAAAATATATGTAATATATGTAATTTGATAGTTGTTGATAAGCACATGCTTTTCAAAACCGGTCGCTAGTTGTGACACCAACTTACACTTTTTCATTACGTTCAGGGCCATAGTAGTGAGAGTTCCCGCGACACGAGACCTCGTCTTTGATGTCCCATCCCAAAGACCCACAACTATCACTCCTAAATAGGAAGGGCTTCGCGAAAGCATACTCGACAGGTATTTTACATCAATACTTTGACGATGGTTGCTGATTGGTTGTTTTACGTCTCGTCGAGGTATTTTGTACTCACATTGAGACGTCACCATCTGAAGGTGAAGTATCACAAATAGGGCAGTAGTTCTGAGGGGTGTTTAACGTCCAACGCCAGTGTCGAGTGTTTGGCAAAGGGGCAATCACTACATTCATTTACATCTCAGGTTTGACGCGGCTACGGCACGAGCGCGTCTCAAACACTACCTTCCGTAACGAAGCAAACTCTCTACATTTACGACTGAGTTACCGAGACCGCTAAGCTCAAACTAACGAATCACAATCACTAGGAGAAGGGTATTTACTATTATGTGTGAAATATTAGATTACATGGTGCTCCAGAGTCGAAATGCAGCTTTATATTTGCGGACTGAACGACCTTGCCATTAGGATGGTTTGACCGATCGTGAAAACTAAACAAATTAAATTAACATCTTTTAATATGTTTCAACATCTTCCCTGTGCATTTCACAATTGATCATGAGGAAATCACGACTTTACCGATAACTTGATATATGGCAACATCTTACCTGGTGTGGAAGGCCTCTATCAAAATTGTGAATTTCATAATATCCGGGGTAGGGGTTCAGACCCCAGGTCGGGACGAAACTTACTATATAGTGTTTATGTGTATACCATTTAAAAAACATCTTCTTTAGTGCTGTTGATACTAAATTGAAACTAAATGGATATTTAGGAGTAGGTAGTGCTTTATCAAAATTGTAAATTGCATGATCCTAGGGGCAAGGATTTGGTTTAAGGGTGGCGTCAAAATTATAATAATGATTTGAAGGATTTCTTTCAGTTTGCTAATACTGTATAAGATACGAAAGTGGTGAAATTCACAACCCAGGGTCTCAACTCTAGGATGGGTACGTTTGGGGCCAAATTCGGCCCCGTGTTCAAATTAAAAGATATCCCTCAAAGTTCTTTAATAAGGTATATGTTTTTATAAAATGACTATCATATGTCCGTAAGAAGCTTTATTTTCATATAATACATACGTTAATACAGTATAGTTTACGATAAAGTTGTGCCATTTTGACGTTACGTTATGCGACGTCATGAACAAGAAAGCTACATGTCTTATTATTTTGGCAAAAATAAAAGTGCACTGGTACGGCACGGTATGTAATAACGAGAGGGTATGTTACATACAGTGGCATAAATGGCGAAGGTATGCACAGCGTAACAATAATTTTTGGTACATAGCGTCGTCATTCGTGCAACGCTTTGCAACCGATTGCGGTGACTGTACCTTTTTAGGCCGATTCCGGGACCGTCTCGTTATTACATAGCGTGCCGTATCAGTGTACTGTGATTATTATTTGAAAAGTTTAATTCACTCACTCCGAAAGTTTTCATGAATTGTAAATGATTCAACGTGACGGGTGCTACGATTTGAATGACGATTTGTGTAACGGTATTTAGTAATTGTAGAGTAACCCATATTCAATTAATTTTATCATTCAGCACATGTTTGTGTCTTTACATTTGGATTAAATTGCATTGTTTAAATATGAATTAAATGAATATCAGTTGTATGCATGGTGATTGGGTACATGAAACTATACTTATGTTTATATACACACCATGTTCAACCCCCCCCCCCCCCCCCCCCCCCCCCCCAAGAACACTAAAGGTGTATTCAGCTCAGCGGAGACACTAAACGATGCCACATTGGATACAGTGAAAAGAACATGAAATTCATTCAAAGTAATGTGAGAAGAAATATTAAAATGTTTTGGAATGAAAAAAACCCACACATGACATTGGGATTGAGAATGTACAGAACACGTATTCAACACTACCACAATGAAAAGAATATAACTAAAAATAATCTTGCGGGATTTTAAGATTCAAGATTTTAGCATATGCACGTGTATCTATTTAAAAAAAAATCATAAATACTTCTTTATATACAACACATCTTTCAATGCATTGGTATTTACGCAATTGAAACAGTTTGAATTATAAATCAGTATTATCGTCTCATACCGCGTCCGAAGTCCGCATGGGAGAGGATCGTACCTTAAGGCAGCCCCCCCCCCCCCCCCTTCTTGCTACAAGCTTGATTTAGTCCTGTTCGGTCAGTTTCTAATGATGAGTGAAGTAGTGACAGTTTAAATTGTACAAAAGTAAATTCTTTTATGACAATTCACTACCATATATAATACCGTCAGTCAAAGGTTTGTATTATCCAGCAGTTTGTTGTCATTAACTTAAGTGAAAGGTTTAAATTATAATCTATGCTTTGAATCCTACATGTAGAGTATAAATTGTTTTAATGTTTTACATCGTATTGACATTATTTCAGCCATTTTACGGCAGTATATATATAATGAAAAATGACTATAAAGAAAATTAATCACCGGTAATTACGTAAATTGAAAATGAAAGAATATTAAACAATGTTCTAGTTTTGTACAGATGATTTCATGATATTAATATTGTGATCTGGTTCTGTCCTCATTACTTAGCGCACGGATTTAATAACTTCATATTCCAGGGGTGGTGTTCCGGTGACCCACTTTAGATCCGCGCATGATTTAGAAATGCGATGTCTTTTGCACACGCCAATATAAATGTCATGTCAACGGTGGATGGATGGGCAGACTGTAGAGGTCTACATGTGCGTGAAAATCGTGTTCTACGTACTACTTTAACAACTGTTCCACTTTTTGATGATGAAAATAACCAGTGGTATTATGTATCTTTCAAAAGGACCATGACATAGAACACATGTCCCAGTGCCCAGTATATTGCCACATTAGATTCCACAAAAAAATATTACAGGAATTTAGCAACAGAACTTGCCCCCACTTTATTTTGACAATGTAGTGTTTCCATAATTCTAACATGAATTTTGATTTACCCTGCACCCTCCCTCCCCTTTATGGTAGTAGTGAATGCTTGTGGGAATGAAATAAAACCTTGAAATCCCATCGTCGGAAACCCACGGTTGATTACGCTTCGTTCCTCTCTCCACCGTGGGTTTCCGACGATGTTGAAATCCATGTCCTGATGAATCAACCGTTTCACAAAACGTAAACATTTATGCTGCCTACTTGAATGTGCTGTTTGAAAAATATTTCATTAGTAATCATGTGCGTTTATACAAAATTAATTTGTTACGAATGTACGTATATAACAGAAAATAACTTTATAATATTTATCCGTGAATAATACAAAGCGATGCATGACAGGCATATAGAATGGGGGGGGGGGGGGGGGGTGTGCTTTCTTAACAATATATATATTTGTAGTAAAGATATATTTGGTGACTTCCCCAGGCCACTTTTTAAAAAGTAATAGTGAATGGTAAGAATGCAGTTTCGAAGTAGTACTAATAGAAATTATGAATTGAATTCATGTATAGAAGGGAGCAACCCCACTTACCCCCTGGAATGAAGAACTAGAAGTTAGGGAAAACGTAAAGTTTAATCAATATTATATTTAATGAAAATACATATGATGTATGTCAACCCAAATCCACCCCCCCCCCCCCCCACACACACAAATTAGGATTTTGAAGACCATGTTGGCTTTTTGTTTCAATTTTACAAGTATTATTTTTAGACAAAGTGAAGTCAACTTCTCCGGCTCCCCCTTGAAAAAACAATCCTACGTGTCCATAATAAAATAGCTAATATACTTACATTCACGAAAGGGTAACACGTTACGAATACTGGGGTAATTGGAAAATAATAACAATACAAATGCTGCAGATATAGACTTAGGCCTATGTATAGTCGTATCGCACGACGGCATATGCACTGTAATGTTCAATGCTATTGATATCCTTTAAATAAAAAAGTAGATAAGAATTATATTGAAATATCTCTACTTTAAATTTAAAAAAAAATTATCTTTGTTTACTTAATATCTTAATATTGGTCGTTTCCATTACACTACCGGCTGAGGTAACGTAGTATGTAAGTTGACTAAATGATCTATCAACCCATTGTGACGTCACTTTTCAGAATTAAGTGACGTCTATCACTTTTGAGAAGTGACGTCTATATACCGAAATACATGTATAAATCGGCCTCGTGCTCTGCCATGCATTTAGCTATATAGATTAATAAGAAATAGTAGCATTTTGTATTCGGCAAAATGTTTCATATAATGCAATTTCCATTGATTAAAAGTAATTGATATCAAAATATTCCAAACCAGTGTACATGTCGCTTAGTTACTGGGACGGAAGTAAGATGGCATGATTAATATAATACACAACACAACGGAAGACATGTAAATATCGTATCGTGACATTGCCCCTTTAGATTGATGTTAGGAATTTTATCATTTGATGCGGTGTTAGACGAGTATTTTCTTTTGCAATCAAAATATAAGTAAACTTATGTAACAACACATATATAACAACATCCATAAACATGACGTGTATTTTCATGTTGTAAAAACGCTAAAAATATGAACGTAAAATAAGAAATAAGTATGGTCCGCACAATATCACCATCGTAATTTTTTGCATGTGAAATGTTTACACATAAATGTTTTATGTGTGAAAATTTTAAAGTGGTGATGTTATGCGGACCTATTCAAATATCTTTTTAAAAGTGGTTAAATTTTATGAAATTTTCCGGAAATTTGTGTTCCGTACGTATTTTGGCTACGTCAATGTAGTAGAAATGTGACACATTTTCAAAGTTTCGTTTTATTTTTGAGACAAGTGTATCTCCGTCAGTATTTTGTAATGTAGAAGTTTGATTCAACATGTACTTCATTTTTGAATAATTCAGGGGGCCAAATACGATACCAAACGAACTTAGTTCTTAGTCATATCTTTTAATGTTATTAATATACATATTATGTAAAAACTTTCATCAGAGTATGTACTTAAGTTTTAAGAACATAGCTTGTTTTATACGTCTCTATATGAGTGAAAAATTCTCGAACGAGACGTTAAGCAAGATACAATCAATCAATCAATTTTGTTTTATACGGTATAAAATATATAAATGGTGAATTACACAACCCAGCAATCGGTTCACATGTAAAACCCATTTATCAGTTTCCGTGATTCTATGTTTTTCTTACACATCTACCCTAGACATGATCAGTACGGGAATGTCTGATGTTGATTCAATTTCCTGGGCTGCCTATTCTTTGTTTTTGTTTGGAGTTGGTCCATTTTGTTATCTTATTCAAACTTGTAGTTTTCATTATCTTTCTCTCAAACTTTGTTCATCTCTTACTTCGTTTACATAGCTTATTTTCATTTATTTTTTATTTTTTTTATTTTTTTTTGTATTTGTTACTTACTATTATCTTTTATAAATTATGCACGGTTAAAATAGAATCTCTCTGGGTACGAGTTAGCTTTACTATTTGTCAACGTAATTGGGTTAACTCGTTCCACTTTTAATTAATTAAGTTTATTGTTTTTCTTTTCGGACATTTTGGATCAGCTCTTTGGACGAATAAGGCATGTCCTAATTCGCTCCACTTTTAACATTGATTGGCAAGTCTAAAGACCAAACAACATGTAGTCTGCGTTGTAAATACGTTTGTAGATTAGTGTAGTTGTAGTGCTAGATGTATTTATATGTAGTTGTTGTTATTATGCTCTGTTGATATTGACCACATTATGTAATTGTTTTCGTTTGTCCTGAAGAAGGGACGGAACGTCCCGAAAATTTGACAATCTCGTTGTTCGTGTCGTTGGTCATTTTAGTGATTTGTATATATATATATATAATGTAAAGACTTTCATCAGTGTATGTACTTTTGAAGGCAGTGAAGTTTTAAGAACACATCTTGTTTTATACTGTTGCTGAACATTAGAATTTAGATTAGGTATTCAGAACAGGATTTTTTTCTAGATTCTATAGCCCTTGGAAGTAGTGATACTTTTCACTAGTATTTAGGTGACCGATAAGGCCTAGGCCTATGGGGTCTTGTTACTAGTTAATAGTTTTTATTATTATTTATAAATCATTCATTCTTAACGCACATTTAATATAGAATTTCTCCAAGTACAAGTAAACTTTACTATCTATAATCGTAAGGTAGCAGGGGACAGTTTCACACTAAGGGCCTGGTCAACTTTTTATAAAAAAAAATGGAAATTACCCATATTTGAAGAGATATTACATGTGAAAAAATGTATCCAATAATTTTAGGATGCATGTCAAATGTAGCTGAGTGCTTAATAAAAATGTTGATATACAACATGTAGGTGTCACAATGATTCCTAGCATATAGGTGGGTGGAAATACGAAACTAAGACACGCGGTCAGTTGCTGCAGAAATTCCGGTGAAAACATGCATGGTCCAGCAAAAGGTTTGTAGCTGAGAGGGAAGGTGTATGGCCTCATATGAATGGTAGATTTTAAAGAAGATCATATAGGGTTCTTGATTGTGCACAGTGTCTAAATCCCCATGTTTGGTACTGTGATGATGTTGGGGTGGTGCGGATTAGCCCAAATGAGAGAAAATCAAAGCAAGAAAGGGCACCTGTTCTGAGCATGTTTTGTGCACCAGCACCATTATGTACAGATTACATGTAATTTAGGGTCATAATTTATTAACTACACCAATATGAAGTACAAGTATTGACATAAAAGGGGAATATGATTTTTCATTAGTCTGTCATAATCTGTCTTTCATGTATACCCCCATCCACATGTTTCCGAACCAAAGAAACTGTCCCCTGCCACCTAATATAGTTAAGTCATTCCACCTAAGATTAATTAAGTCTTTGTGGTGTATTACTGAACACAAGATGGCTGTCGATACAACTAGTTTATTTATAGCCTTGACCTTTGTACATCTGTAGATAACTCGTACATGTATTTGATTAACATTCAATATACATGACAGCGCCCCCTTTAAATCCGCCACTGAAAGTTTGAACTGATCCGTGTACATAGCCTTCTTAAACCAAACTTGCTTTTATTCGTAATTTAGTTCTACACCTGCTGTGGTGTATTACTGAATACATGATGGCTGCCGATACAACTCGTTTATTTATAGCCTTGACCTTTGTACATCTGTAGATAACTCGTACATGTATTTGATTAACATTCAATATACACGACAGTACTTCGTATATTCTGGATCAGATATTTGAACAAATAGGAAATGTCCTTATGTCTATTGATTGGTAAGCCTAAAAACCAAACACATGTGATTTCATATCAATACTAGTGACCTTGAAATTGAAGTTTGGCCTACATGAAAAGAAAACGTCATACTATTTCATATAACCAGAACTATTTTAGATGGGGCTTTCATATTTTGTGTATTGATCCTTTATGACGAGACATTGGGGTTTTATGGAATAAAAACCTGAAATATTCAATATCTTCTGAACTATATTGGATAGCGTTTTCATATTTCTATTTTATAGGGTTTGTTTTCTTTTCGTGAAGTTTGGCTTAAGGACTTGACCTTGGATTTGGATGTGTTCTTTAGATTTCTGACTCGTTCAATATCTCTTGAACTATTTAAGGTCGATATTTGATATTTTGTGTATAGATTTGTTATGGCCACAAGTTTTATTTCATATTATGACCTTTGACCTAGTTATATTTCCAGAACTATTTAGAACTTTTACATTTTGTATATAAATTCTTTATGGCAAAACCTTAATAAACTAAAATATTTGACACCTTGACCTTGGAGCTTGACGTACTTTGTTTTATGACAGTATGACATATTCAATATTTTCAGAATTATCTTAGATAGAGCTTTCATATTATGTATGTAGATTTCTTATGACAATATCTTCATATCATACCGTGATCTATGACTTTGGTTTTATCCAGAACAACAAGATCATGTTAGTCATGTTGGTGTTAATGCACCTCTCTGTGGATTCGTTTCCAGATACGTTGTGATCCTTATGGGCTAGGTTTAGGTTTACGAATCCCGACGGTGACATACCTAAGTCGTTAAAACAGGTAGTGATAGTTCCATCACCAAACGCTCGGAATCCAATGTGAATGTCACGGGTCATCGGAGCTGACCTTAAAAACGGATGTCGCGAGAGAGACGTTAAGCAAGATACAATCAATCCTAGTCAAAGCCAGTGTATAAAACGACCTTGATTGGTATTAAACATGTCAGACAGCATTTTACCCAATGACAGATTCTATTGGTAATTAGTTCATTATAACGACCATATAATTTGCGAAAGGCTGACTCTAAACGAGACTGTTGAAACTCCTGTAACAAGCGTTCGATCATTACACTAAAAACTTCCAACATTTGGGGGAAATCGTTATTTCTTAAATGAAAGAAAATAGTTTGTATGAATTGTGCAAGTTTCAATGGTATGCAGTTCTTTTAAATATTTTTACCTTTAAATATTTTGGATATCTAAATAACACATCTGTAGTTGTATAACCGTGCAAGCAACGTTTAAAAGCTTGTGTTCTTCTCCAAATGTACCATTCAAAAGTTAAAGTGTGTACAAAATTACGATACTATGAATAAAACAAAAATAAATTAATATTTAACTAGTTTGTTTGTAAACAATTTTGTTGTAAAATTTGAATAGGAATTATTATCAATATATATATATATATATATATATATATATATATATATATATTAATGGTGATTAAGTAGATTGTCATTTTATACTAACATGGGACTCGTAGGCTTTATCGGACACCAAAGTATTAGTTTGGTGTATCACTAGCAAAATGGATAGGGAAATTCCCTGTTCTACATATCCCTTGTAAATTCTAATTTTCAACAGCAGTATAAGACAAGATGTATCATTTTAAAAGCATCCCCGAAAGTGATCATACTAATGAAAAAAATATCCATAATATATATTACTATAACACCATATGCTTATTTGAGAATCGCCTTAGAGTAAGAAAAAACAAGGATTGTGAGGTTAACAATTTGGTACATTTTTTCTGCTTGTCCTCATTATACATTTAGTTTAGTTATTATACAGTATCAGCTAAGTTTAATTAAATTTACAATTTTCCATTTAGTTTCAACAGCACTAAAACTGTTGTTTATATAGAATTTCTCATGGTTTGTTGATAGATATGGTATAGTTCAACGAGCTGTGTGTTAATTTTCTATCCTTCGAGCCTTGGCGAGGGGATAAAAAGCCCACAATGAGTTGGATTATAATCATATTCAACCACAAACCATGGGAAATTATTTCATTGCATGTTTTATCCTAACAGACCATTGAAATTGCATAGATGAAATGAACAGTGACTGTCAAAGTGTTTAATTCATGAAATATCATTTTTAAATGTGAATATATATATATATATATATATAGGGACGTTTTACATTGTTTTTCCCTATAATAGCTCTAAAATTTCATTGATATTTCGGATTTCAAACATTTCGGTTGAGCATCAAAGAAGATACATTATTTGTCGAAATGCGCATCCGGTGCATCAAAATTGGTACCGTATAAGATTTACATTATGACCCCTGGGCCGGGGGCCTCTGCTGGTGGACTATTAGTCCCCCTATACTAAATTCAAAACATGAGCAGCGGTTGTAGCTGTGAATTGTTTTAATTTTCGACACGATAACTAGGCTAGATAATGAAAATGACCGGTCTGTTCCCTCGATCTTAACTTGTTACTTCACATATACATTCATTGTTTTCAAATTTTGAATGATTATACAACATCTGTGCCATTTCCTTCAATTCTTACTTTTTTTGGAATTATGTCAACCTTAATACAGTTCCTACGCACATTATCTCACGCAGTGTAGGAATACATAATGTGGAATGCGAACAGCATCGTATCAGTCATATCCACTGGATAAAGGGGTAAACATGTTTTATCACGAATTTATCACATAAACACTATATGCCGAATTGAACACTGTTTTGCAGTCAGACTCTCCACTTTGGGGATAATGGAATCAACAATTTTGCCCCGCTCCAAAGGCCGCGGGGTACAGGTGTCATGGACTTTTAAAAACAATTGCTCCTTTATTCTGAATATGCTGTATATCCATTTTGAAAAGAATTGAAATGATAGTTAGAAGTTTAACAGACGCATTTGTTAACATACGTATATATAAAGGAATAGGTCTCTTGAGTGAATCAGGTGACCAAAATATCAGAAGACAACTACAGTTTTGGTTATAGAATAAAAGAGATAAATATAAAGATAATCAATTAAGATGATATGACGACACATATATGCATGATTCAAAATTCTATTTAAACTATTTTGAAAGAAAGTAATGTATGAGTAAAGAAGGAAACGAATAAAGTGAAATATATAACAAAAACTAAGTAACCACTTTAGAAAGGAAACCAATATAGTTGAATTGTCTCTTTGAGTGCGAAAGTAAATAGCTTGAGTATAATGATCCCAAATACATTCTCAGACAAAACTCCCAAGTTACATAAAATCATGATCAATATATATATATATATATATATATATAAATATATATATATAAAGCACTAAATAATCACAACTAGGTACTGAAAATTTTCGCCCCAGCCCGGGGTCGAACCAGCGACGTACGGCACCCACCGCCTAGCAAGATTGTCAAACCAGTGCGTAAGTCCACTCGGCCACAACGACTTCCCTAAAAAAAGGAAGCTTTGTTGTGCTCCTAAAGCGCTACTTATACACACTGATGCAATCCCACACAGTCGCTGTGTCATTCAGTGTTTAAGATATTTTATAAGGAGAGTGGATCTCTCGATGCAATTGTATAGAATATTTAATATAAAGCACAAACAAACAATTATAACACCCAACCTTACGTTTACCCCTAGGATCTAAACGATACATGTGAAAATCAATTAATTAATATATAAAGCACTAAATAATCACAACTAGGTACTGGAAATTTTCGCCCCAGCCCGGGGTCGAACCAGCGACGTACGACACCCACCGCCTAGCAAGATATATATATATTTCTACAGTAATCCGATCAAAATAATCAAATAATCATGACGATTGAATTACAATTGTTCTATAATGTAATACCACATTTAATCAGGGTTGCATTCCCAGAACTATACCATATCTACACCCATATATACATATGCAATGAGTAAGTAGAGGACTTACAGAACGCTGTAACTTCGTAGACAAGGAATACCATGAAGTACCAATATACCACACACTTCATCTTCCTTTAAATCCCAACCGGGTCTGTACGACCAGGTACAAGAAATGATTCTTTGGTGTAATAGAAATATATTTTAGTTAAAGTTTCGATCAAAAGGTGTGTTGAAATAAGGCGTATACAGTATCTAATTGTATCTAATCGCCTCGCCGCATCAAATCTAGTGTAGCAGGGTCCCTACTGTGCAGTCTGCATTATAAATCTACACCATCGTCCTATAATTGTGCAAGGTATTTAAATGCATAATCGTTTCTGGCGAAGCACAGTAAGATGGGTCAGGCTTCAATAGAGCCACACGCTAGTCGGTATTGATTTTATTTTTACAAAATAGAAAAACAACCAAACCACGTCTCCCCTTTAAATTTTAATTGACTGCAAGAGCAGTGGCAGATTTAAGTGGGCGCACCCGGCGCCCTCCCCCCTTAAATTTTTTCAGATTTAAGGTAACTTGTGGTATCTTGTTCAGAAAAATGTACTAGACGATAAAAGAAGCAATACTTTCTACCATTTCTAGAGAATTCAATGACAACATATTTTGATTTCTTGAATTACTTTATTGGGAGAACTTTAATTTTTTCCAAACACCCTTAGAATTTGCGTCATATTACTAATTTCACTTAATCAAAAATGATAGAAAATAGTACAAATGATCTAAATAGGAGACATATTTCTAGCCCTATAAAATCTATAAAACCCTGGAGCTTCCGGGGGATACACCCCCTGGGTCCCCACCAGAGTTCGCCCTGGACCCACTGGGGGCATCAAGGCAGCCCCAGATTCCATGCCTCATAAAGCCCCCCCCCCCTCCTTAACCGCAATTCCTGAATCCGCCCCTGAGGAGTATGGTGCGGGCAATGACAAGGGCATGTGTAAATATCTTGTCAGTATCATCCATTTTGCATAAATAATGCACGACCAAATTTGCTCCTAAGTGTGATGTCTTGAATCTAGAAATCACATTAGTAAACAAATTCCAAAAATAATCACAGAAGATTTGTTTACATTACGTAATCAAGAAGACATTAGAGGAAACCAAAAGTTTTATGAAAAATTATATTTAAAAAGATAAAATGTAGAAGCAGACTGTAGTATTTACACTCGACTAAGAGAATATGATATACGCAGACAAAGTGAAAGAATATCAGTTAGTTGAGAGGGGCCAATTACTAAATAAGTTCCTTCTTTCTTTTTTTTTGAAAATTGATAAAATTCCGGAGCTAGATGGATTTACATATATGACTTTTATTTTATTGGGGGGGGGGTATATTGGTGAATTTGTGATAAAGACAATAAATAACGCTTATGAATTATCAGATGCAAATAGACTAGGAATCCTAACGTGTACACTAAAGTCAGTTGAACCTCCCATTAGCCTTTTAAATGTTATTCATCAATTAGCATCTGAGTACATAGCCGAGCTAATAAAAGAGTCTTGGGTAAATGAATAAAAACAATCAAACTGGTTTTATAAAAGGAAGATATATTACGGCGGGTGTGACCGGTCAACAGGGGATGCTTACTCCTCCTAGGCACCTGATCCCACCTCTGGTGTGTCCAGGGGTACGTGTTTACCCAACTATCTATTGGTATTGCTTATAGGAGTTATGAGATTGATCGTTATCTTCACCTTGCATTAGAAAAAATATCAGATTGATTTTCGACACCATGGAATACACAGAACGCAATCAAACACATTTATTTGAAAACGATGTTGATTACTATCTCCTGGAATTTTATTAATGACACACTTGGTTGTTTTAAGGCATTCAATGTATAATGACCATATTTCATATCTAATAAATGTATGATGGAATATTTGTAATCATGGTATCATTTTGAAGGGTTCATCAAATAGAAATAGCCCACGGTAGGAATTTTCAAAATTTTGTTTACTGCTTGTTATATTTCACCTAGAACTTAACATGGAAGTATATGGGAAAAGCATCTTTTATTACAATATTTTAAAAACAAATTATATATTCATACTAATCTCTTGGTAGAAAGTTACATACACTTTCTTTTTGTGAAAATATAAAATAAAATTAATTATTGACCACACACATTTTTAGAAAATTAGATGTTTCTTATTTTCACAAAGGGGAGACAACTCTTCTAAAATGTCTGAAGTGCAAAAAGGTCAGATTCTAATCATTTACTAGTCATGTGAATTTCATCTGCTTCACTTTCATCATTATTTAACAATAAACTTTTATGTTGATCTAAATCCTTCAAAATTTTTCATTATCCTTTCATTATACCTTAACTTTGGAACCTCGATCAAAAGCTAGAGACTTTGTTCAGCAATATTAAATCCTGTGTCTTATGGAGTTATATCTAATTATATCAATCCAGACAAATGTCGTAGATAGAGAAATCCTATATTCCCATATATTGTCCTGTTGTGTGCTGAAATGTTGAGTATTTTAATCCGCAAAAATATAAAAGAATAATGATAGATGGAGAAGAGTACAAAATTGAACATGCAGATTATACATCACTAATCTCTAATCTATAGACGGCTAAAAATATATGTTGAAAACTGACGTGCATTGGTAGTAAAAAAAAAATCTCGAAAGATGTATATCATCATTCTAGCTGGAAAGTTTGAGTGGTTTAACACAACTTAAATTAAATCACTAGATACTTACTTTATCGAATCCTCCATCAGCAATTATAAAAAAATATTCGATGAAATTTATATTTGGGGATCCACGAAAAAGTACTGTCATTCAAGATTATCGTGTCGGTGATCTTAGAATGGTGGGTTATTGTTAGTTAATGTTAGGATTAAAAGCAAGTTGATTAGAGAATATTAATCTATTCAGATTCCAAGTAGGTAAAATTACTTCAAGTGCAAGTGCATCTAGATTATTAAAGTATTTCATTATTGGGTCCAGACTTTATTTCAAAATCATAAACGAGGATAACAACTTATGGAATAGTGTCTTGAGAGGTTGCCTTGGAATATGTCACGTAAAACAAGAGACGAATATATATACTATTGGTTGATTGAGTATTATTTAACGTCCCTCTCGAGAACATTTCATTCATATAGAGACGTCACAATTGCCGGTGAATGGCTGCAAAACTTAAGCCTATGCTTGGCGCTTACGGCCATTGCGCAGGGAGGGGTCTTTATCGTGCCACGCCTGTTGTGAAACAGGACTTCGGTTTTTGCGGTCTTATCCAAAGGACCGCCCCATTTAATCACCCTTTACGACAAGCAACGGGGTACTGAGGACATATTCTAACGTGGATCCTCACGGAACACAAATATACGAGACTTTCAAGAACATATATGGTATAATACAAGAATCAGGAATTTAGTAACCGATTTTGGAGTGATATTGAAGAGGTGTTTTTGTACAAGTTTCAAATATTTGAATCATTTGTCAGAACAACAATTTTATTTGGTAAATATAAAAACAATACTTACAACGTACAAAAATATTGACTTTGATTATCAAGAATTATGTATTTTCAAGTAAGTATTAAAAACCACCAAGTACTAAGTAAAAGGGATCTAAGAGAATTATTGCAGAAAGAAACAAGCTGGAAAAAATACTATTCAAACAAAGTAAATATACAGAGTTTAAAAACAACTGGCAGTATGTACTATGTTGTGATTCATATGTATATACATGTAACATTTCATTAGAATATTTATTTTGCTCTAAACCCCCTTAGTGAATGTTTATCCCATTATCATTTATAACATTTATTTTTCATTTACTTTTCTTTCTCCCTTTTCTTCTTTTTCCTTCTATATTAAGCACCTTTCACGTTAGTGTGGGTTTGTATGAATGTGTATATATGTCAGACGTATATATTAGTAGATATTAACGGCAAACTAACAACTCAACTTTATGACAAACGAGATTATTTCAGATTCTCCATCGTCAACTTCCCATATTTAAGTAGCAAGTTTCCATTTTTACCTGCATATGGTGTTTATATCCCTCAACTGATTCGAAACGCAAGAGCTTGTATTGCGTATGATCAGTCTTTATATCGAGGCAGGCTGTTGACAAACACGTTGATGGTATAGGGGTTTCATCAGTCTCGTTTAAAGTCAGAAATTCGCAAATTCTATGGTCGATATACACTGTAACGATCTCGTTTACCAATACAACGATATGTCGGTCGGTTGACCAGATGTTGTCCGCTCAATATCTTGAGAACCATTCACTTCGTATTAATGATATTTCATATGTGGGTTGGTTACGAGAAGAAGCTGACCCCTATGGTTTTTAAAGTCAAAAATTTAAAGGTCAAGGGTCAATCTACTCTGGACATAGGAATATACTGTCTGCTCAATATGTTGAGAACCCTTTGCTCTACAGACGTCAAACTTGGTACACTGGTACATTCTAAGGAATAGATGACTCCTATTGATTTTGAGGTCACATGGTCAAGGGTCAAACTAGACATAGGGATATACTGACCACTCAATATCTAGTGAACCCTTTGCTTCACCGACATCACACTTGGTACACTGGTACACCTTCTGAAGGAGATGACCCCTAATGATTTTGAGGTTACAAGGTTAAAGGTCAAGCTGGACATTGGAATATACTGTCCACCCAATATCTTGAGAACCATTTGCTTGACAGACATCAAACTTGGTACACCGGTACATCTGCAGGAGAAGGTGCCCCCTGTTGATTTTGAGGTTATTTAGTCAAGGGTCAAACTGAACATAGAAATACAATATCTGCTCAATATCTTGAGAAACCTTTGCTTGACAGACATCAAACTTGGTACGCTGGTATATCTTCAGGAGAAGAGGAACCCTATTGATTTTGAGGTAAAAGGTCAAGGGTCAAACTGGACATAGGATTATACTGTCCGCTCAATATCTTAAAACTTCATTACTTGACAGACATCACACTTTGTACACTGGTACATCTTCATGAGAAGATTGCCTTTTGTGATTTTTACATCACATAGTCAATCCACTGACATAGGAAGATATTATCTGCAAAATATTTTGAATTGGTGATACTACTATCAATTAAATGATGCATGTGTATAACACTTTTCAATTTTGCACCATGGGGGCATACGTGTTTTACCAAAATTTCTTGTTTAAGAAACATTTTCTTCATGTAGACTAAGACTTGGTACACTGGTATAGTATAAGGAGTAGATGACCCCTACTGATTATTAGGTCACATGGTCAATCCACTCTGGACATAGGAATATATTGTCTGCTCAATATTTTCAAATGGTTTGGTACTACTATCATTTAAATGATGCATCTGTACAACCTTTCTTAATTTTGCACCATTGGGGGAGCATAAAGCCATAATGACCATAAAGATATCAAAACCCGACCTTAAATAGTTCAGGAAATATTGAATTCTTTTTCTTTTTTTAAACTAAGACAAACGCTAAGATTAAAAATTATGTCCCCACGTTGGTTGGGTGTAGGAAAGGTGAAGATAACGAACAGTGATCAATCTCATAACTCCTATAAAGGTGAAGATAACGAACATGATCAATCTCACAAGTCATATAAAGCTGAAGATAACGAACACTGATCGATCTCATAACTTCTATCAATGTGAAGATAACAAACAGTGATCATTCTCATAACTCCTGCATGAAAGAACATACTCATTGTTGACAAAACCAGTACATGTACTCGTGTATTACAAGTACATGCCTTTTGAAAGACAATAATATTGATGGTGCAGGGATTTCAACAGTCTCGATTGAAGTCAGCATTTCGCAAATTCTATGGTCGTTATAACGATCTAGTTCGTCAATACAACCTCGCATTGGGTCAAATCTGTCTGACGTGTTTCATACCGATTGTTAAGCCGTTCTTGGCACACTGATTTTGACTGCGGATAACTCCGTTTACCTGATCAGGATATGGGGCTCACGGCGGGTGTGACCGGTCAACAGGGGATGCTTGCTCCTCCTAGGCACCTGATCCCACCTCTGGTGTGTCCAGGGGTCCGTGTTTGCCCAACTATCTATTTTGTATTGCTTGTAGGAGTTATGAGATTGATCACTGTTCGTTATCTTCACCTTGCATAGATGTAAAGGAAATTTCAATGTTTATTATTCTTTCTTAGATATATTAGTAAAAAATGTGCACATGATAGAATACCAATTTTATAACTTCAATCAATGTGTTTGAATTTTCCTTGTAATTCAACATTTAGTTGAAACATACATCATTGATACATTAATGTATATCCAATTTTTCGAAAAGTTGGAATTAATTCACCCCCCCCCCTTATACATACAGTGAACATAGACCTTCACCTGGGGAAAACTACAGTTAGTTAATGCAATATACATGTACATGCATTCTCAGTTATCCAATAGTGAGTTTTTGGTTCATTGTGAAACTACAATTAAAAATCTTAAACTTATGAAAGACACACCTATCTGTGGGGGCAATATGGACTTACATGTAGTGATCCATGGACATTCCATGAGTCTCTTTCCATTGATATTAATTATTTATTGAAATATGAAATGGTTATTTAAACATATTTGGTGTATTATACTGTATAGTGATATAGATTTCTATCAAAAAATATATATAGGTAATAGATTTGGTCCAGTTATTACAAGAAATTGTATGAAAAATAACTAAATATTTAGGCAATCATTGTGAGTGCGAAAAGGTCAACTGCAATAGCACACACTATATATCATTCTTAAATGGCTCATAGACACTTCTAGTATTGTGAGTTTGAATGCTCAATGTGATAATTTGGGAATGCTTAATTATTTAAGGTCAGTAGTTTATCTCTGCTGACTGTATCTCTTAAAATTAATTTCTAGAAGGGAGGGGGTAGGGTTACAAAATCTGACATAGTTTCCGATTAAACCTCATTTGGTATATTTTTTTCTATTCAGTATTTTAGATACTACTTGACTTATTGTAAAAATGAAATAAAATCAGAAATTTTATGAGCAGAATTTTGTTGTTGTCAGAAAATGTATGCCTCATAGTATTTGAGAAACGCCATATTTAGGGTAAATTTGGCCAATTGCCAGGTCGAATCATCCCAATGTTTTCCTTAGATGCATTTTGAATTTCTAATCAATGTTGATTTTTTATCTGTTTGTGTTTAATTTACATAACTATGTATGACAAACAATATTTCTGGTGTCAATAACATTTTTTATTGGCTTCTGTGTTAATTTGCTCAATTTTGGCATTTTTTGCCTTTTGGGGCTGCAAAAGAGAGGATTTCAATCTCGCTTTCCTCGAAAATTAACCTGATTACTTTTGTTGATTTTTTGATATGTTTTAGGATAAAGTCAAAATGTTATAATAAATAAAATTGAAAAAAAAATCAATGCGCGGGTTTTTTTGGGGGCTAGCTATCAATAACTACCTTAACTCAGCATTTTACCTGATTTGTGAATGGGTGGAGTTTAAGACTAAGCCTTCAGTTCAATATATAGTCTAAGCCTTTTAACTGATTTGCATATATGGTAAGATTATATAGTAAAAGGGGGTGGAGCTAAATGTGTTTTACTATCATCATACTATTACTACTGCTGTTATTCTTTGAGTTCCATGCATATTATTCTATATGTTTTTAAACTCTTATTTTAATCAATACACACACAACTTTGCAATGTTCCAATTTTAGTAATGAATGTTTTATTTTTAGCCACTGTTGACTACACATCAACATCAGTCATCCAAAGACTCAGAAGGAAGTACTCCCGTGCTGACCATTCTCATAAGTAAATACTTATCTATTTCTTCCTTTTGTTTGTCTTTATTTACAATATTTTAACACTGACTATTCTGAGATTGTGGTATATCCAAAAAAATCAAAATCAACCTCTAAGAAGTTCAATATATACTGGATCAAACATTTCACTTGATTCTTTTGATTCTGAAGGTTATTTAAGACCACATACAGACAGCCATAGTATATATGAAGACATTGTGTAATTTTTGTTTTCAGTAATTTGTGTAGTTACAACTTTTAATCTTGTATTAAAATATTATCATACACATCCAATAGATGATATTAAGATAGTTCTTCATTCTTTTCCCAGTTGTCTGCACAGCATTGATAGTCTCATTAATACTGATATTATTTATAATTACTATGCCACGGCTTAAAAAGAAAAGACAATTTAATTTGTTATATCCAAAGCCTTGTGATCAATTTGAGATGGAAATGAGAGACAGTCATTTATGAAGATAAATAAATTCAATTAAACTGAAGTACATCTGACATATGTGTTTATGTTTGAAAATATATATGTGATCAGGTTATATATGATATATATTGTAACATAACTCTTGTGTTATTTTCTCTGCTTTCAGTAATATCAATCTGCTTGACTAGTCTATCACTTGGCAGTTTCTGCAATTATGTCCTCTGTTTGATTAAAAAACGTGTAATTAGGGCAAGGCTTCAGCAATCGCATACCTCGGATGTAGAACAGCACTATAACTTGAATAGACACAATGAAGTAGAAGACTTGAGAAATGAAAGTTTATTGCAACTTTATGTGTATTCGTTGTAGGTGTAGTTGGCTTACTTGCATATATAGACAGACAACTCAACTTAATAAGAAAACTTTTAGATGTATGTGATGTACTGAGTAGAATTTTTGTATCAGTTGAACTGTTCCTGCGGAAAATAATAGTCATGCGGCAACAAAATCAAGACTGTGTAAATGAAACTGTAAATAAACAAAGACGATATCCAGTTAGGATTAGAAAAAACCCAGATTTTTATGGAGTAGTTAAATAATTTTTATGACTTGATCTACCAAAGCCATTTAAGTGTACACTACATAATTCAAGGTAGTTAGTTTATTTAAGTTTTTGAACAACTAAAACTGACCACTATCTATAAATATTACTTGGGGAAAATGTGATAGGGTATGGATGGGGGTAAATAATTGTATTATTGTTTAAATATATGTTCCAATCCTTTACATATGAAGTATGAAATATTATTGTACAATAATATGTTTTATGTCATCATTGTATGAAGCAATCTATTTAAAAACTTATTCTATTCTTAAAACTTGGTTTTTATGTTTATTTTTAACCTGTTGAATTATCCCCGAGCTATTTATAAATCGTGTGTCCTTGGCCTCATTGCTTGCCAATGAAACTGCAGATAAATGATCACGTGATTGTCACTTTTGTTTAACCCTGTATGAAGAAGGACGCTTTTATGACACAAAGAGATTGCTTGTTCTATAAGTTAATAGACGGGAAAGTTAAAGTTCTGGCCGTGAACTTCAGTTTAACTTAAAAGTAATGCACGCGGGAAGATTTGTTCTTTGACAAATGCGGTTCCACTAAACGTAAGTGTGCAATTCAATGATTTATTGGACCATGCGCCCGAGGTACTGACTACCCCAAAATGGCGGATCCTGTTGTTGTGGGCATCATCGGACATCCCTATGTAAAACGTTTGGAACGATTTATACTGCAAAATCCTGTGTATAAAAACTTGTGTCTGAACGAAGATCGTATTAAGGTGTGTTTTCGAGGTCAAGGCGGTTTGTCGGTATGTGGTCTGGTTAACTCGCCGAGATTGTGCACGTTTCCGATAGTCGCATCATTGTGTTTCCTGGAGATCGGGAGTAATGACGCTGCTACTCGTCCAGCTAATGTGATAGCTCAAAACATTTGGTCATACACAAACTATCTGATACATGGTTTGGGAGTTTAAAATGTGATTATCGGCCAGCTACTACGCCGGGACCCACGGAAATCTCCATTGGGCTACAATACCGAAGTACTGCAGATCAACAAACACTTAGATCAGCTAACTGCCAATCACGATCAGGTCCACTTCTGGAAGCACAGAGAGTTTTGGGACAACTTGTCGTACCTGGGGCGCGATGGTGTTCATTTACAAGAGGTTACGAGTGAAGATTCCCCAGCACCTATGGTGAAATACCTCAGGAGCACAAAATATGCAGTGCATAACAGAGTACAGAAATTCAAGGCCAGTTATCACTTATAGTAGTTAAGAATGGCATTTGTAACAAATGTCAGGCCTATATTCTATTTCGTTCAGGTCTGAATCTAATGTTGTTGAATATAAAAATCTGTTTGTCATGTGCTAAGTTTTAAAGTTTCTAGGCACTCTACTCTGATATAGGCTTTTTAAGAATTTTAGTCTGTACAGAATTTGCTTCTAAATCTCTGAGTACTGCAAGTCTACTTTCACTTGTACATTAATGTACAGGGTTTTGTAAGATTTCTAAGTCTGTATTCTGTTACAAGCCTTCTAAGTATTTGGGCATGTACAGAATTTTATGAATTCTAAGTTGGCAGGACTTTAGTCTGCTTGTAAGTTTGATCTGTACTACAGGAATCCACATGTATACAGATTTTTAAGAGTTCAATGTTCTTATTCTGATACATACCTTTGGGTTGTACAGAGTTATAAGAAGATTTTAAGTTTATATTATGATACAGTATGTAGCCTTGTACGGAATTCTAAGTTTGCAGTTAGCCTGCTTCTATGTAATACAGAAATTCACATCTTATAAGGTGTACGATAATTCACATGGCTATAATTTAAAAGGGTATTTTGAGCTGGGATCAGTTCTAAACCACTTGCCATACAAGTTTATTTTAAGCTAGCGAAGCAGGACATCTTATATTGAATAGCTCTATAGAGTTATAACAAAATTTATATAATTTTCAGAGAAAACCATGCCTAAGCGGGCGTCAGTCAACACGCAAAAACCAGTATCAAAGAGAAAGAAATCTACGGGGGCATCGGCGACGAATGCCAAACCTGTTGAACAAATCGACTATGATTTATTAGCTGCCGCCATCCTAAGACAAACACAGAACTCGAGCAACAGCTCTATGACTCAGGGTAGCAGCTACAGTGTGGATCATACTAATTTGTCTGTGTGTGACATAAACAATACCAATGTTGACGATCAGGAAGTGTCTCCATTGGATGTTGCCACTCAACAAAGAGTAAATAACACTGCAACTAATAATCCTGCAAGCCTGCCCCCACCAGCAGAGTCTAAACAACCTTCAGATTCAACATCATCTGTGGCTAAATTGGTTAATGCGTTATTGAATCAAGACGAAGGTGAGCCAGCAACAGCACAAGTTAGAAATGTAATTTCTTTGTCCGATGGGATTCCTCCCGGTGCTGCAACATCCCAACGCTTAAAAGCTAAGGTCTGGGCAAGCCAATTTATAGATTTAAGTTTGTTGTTGCAGCGTCGAGAGGAACCTATATCCTTGAGTATCACAACTGGGTCTGTAACGGTACAGCAGAGGCACTCAAAACCAAAGGCGCCACTGTCTATTCAACAGTGGACTGACGCCTTTTTGATTTTCATGGGGATTTACATAGAAAAGTTCCCAGACCAAGCCCCCCACCTCTTAAAATATTGTTACTACATAAGGGAATTGAGTAAACTGTTAGGAGATAAGGCATGGAGTGTATATGATGAAAACTTTCGTATGTTGAAAAAGTCCACTGACTTTCCATGGCAAAAACCGGTCGAGGAATTACGAATCAAAGCTGCCTCCACTCATTATCAGTTACAACAGCCTTTTCGTTCAAGCACAGGCAATAAGCCTATCAAATTCTGCTACGCATTCAACAATGGGGACCAATGTATCCACAACCCCTGCCCTTGTACTCACAAATGCCAAGCATGCTCCGGTTCCCATGCAAGGGTTAACTGTAGGGTTAGGAAACAAAAACAACCAACTAATTCAACCGCTAAGTCCTCATCAAGCACCCAATCAGCTTCCTTCTCCAGTCAACCCAAAAAGTTTAAGTAGCTTTCTAGCTAAGTATGATGGTAACCTTGCTTCTTACCTCATAAATGACTTTACTGATGGTTTTAGATTAGGGTGTATATCTGCCCCTTCACCATGTGTACCCCGAAACCATAAATCCACTTTGGAACACCCAGAAATTATTGAACATTATATACAAGTGGGTTTAAGCAAAGGGACGTATTGCTGGCCCATTTGCACACAAACCATTTGAAAATTTTGTTGTATCCCCATTGGGATTGGTTCCAAAAAGCAATACAGGAAAATTTAGGGTAACTCATGATCTTTCTTTCCCAAAAAACGAATCTGTCAATGCTAACATACCAAAAGAACATTCGGTAGAGCAGTATGATTCTATAGATCAAGTAGTTCATTTAGTTCAAAAATGTGGGCACGGTTATTTAATGGCAAAGACAGATATTGAAGATGCATTTCGCAGTATCCCAATCCACCCATCTGATTATCATTTGTTGGGGTTTACTTGGGAGGGTCAGTTCTATTACGACAAATGTCTACCTATGGGGGCAAGCAGCAGCTGTAAAAATTTTGAATCTTTTAGTACAGCTCTGCAATGGGTAATGGAACATGTTTTTCATGTCTCTGGAATGTCGCATATTTTGGATGATTTTTTCTTTGTGGGGCCCCAAAATTCGGTTAGTTGTAGGAATGATCTTGCCAGGGTTTTTTTTATTTCTGTGCAAGTCGATTGGTGTACTGATCAAGATGGAGAAAACTCGGGCACCTACAACCAACATTGTCATTTATGGAATCGAAGTAGATTCCACAAAAATGGAGTGTCGGCTCCCGTTAGATAAAATCCCAAAAAAATAAGCGACAAGCTCAACTTATTTAAAAGGTGCAAAAAGGTCACATTGAGAGACATGCAGTCTATCATCGGTCTTCTAAATTTTGCTTGCTCTGTTCTGGTACCAGGTCGTACATTTTTTCGTCGTTTGATAAACTTGACATGCGGCGTAACAAATCTAAAATTCTACATTAGATTGAATAAGGATGCTAGGGCCGATTTAGACACCTGGGCTAAGTTTATTGACCACTTTAATGGAAAGTCAGTATTTTTGGACAATGTTTGGGTAACATCAGACCATCTCAGCTTATACACGGATGCTTCTGGATTTTCAGCTGTTTTAGGTGCACAATGGTGTGCATGTGAATGGCCAATTGAATTGGAGGATTATACTATTTGTGTAAAAGAATTGTTTCCAATTGTCCTTGCGTTAGAAGTGTGGTCAAGCCAATTTCAAAATAAAAAGGTTTTGTTCCTATCAGACAATATGGCTGTGGTAGAGGTCATCAACAAGAAATCCTGTAGGGATAATTCCTTAATGAGATTGCTTCGTAGACTTGTTTTAGTGTCATTACGGTTCAATATCCATTTTAGATCAAAGCACATACCTGGGAAATTGAATGTTACAGCTGACAGATTATCCCGTTTTAAATTTCAGGATGCCTTTCGGCAAACACGACATTTACACAGACAACAAACAAAAATTCTAGCGGAACTGCTTTACATTTAACAAACTCAGCAAATAGACTTCTACAAGCTTCATTGGCCCCATCAACAAGGAAAGCATACCAACTCATGGCAGCTTCTCCTTACCTGGGTCAATTCCATATCAGTACCTATACCTTCCATTACACTGTGTAATTTTATGGGTCATTTATTTGAAACCGGATATTCACCTAGCTCAATAGCATCACACATTTCAGCTTTGAAACACATCCATAAAATTTTAGGATTGTCAGATCCAGCTCAGTGTTTCTTGGCGCAAAAGATGCTAAGAGGCTGTTACAAGTTAGGTCCAACAGTAGACACTCGTCTACCAATTACTGGTGAAATTTTAAAAAGCATAATAAATACATTGAGTCATACAGTTAATAATCAGGCCCAATCATTATTATGTTCCCCAAACGAAGTTTGGGAACATATTGGTTTTACTCTGTTTCTTATTATTATTATGTTCCCCAAACAAAGTTTGGGAACATATTGGTTTTACTCTGTTTCTTATTATTATGTTCCCCAAACGAAGTTTGGGAACATATTGGTTTTACTCTGTTTCTTCTTCTTATTATTATTATTATTCTTTCTTTCTTCTTGGGACTTTTTTGTCCACGAGTGTTCTCAGAAACTACTCAAGGGATCAATATGAAACCTTTTTAGGATGATAGTATAGCATATGTAGATGTGCGGAACGAATGTCATTTTGTCTGAAAATACATGCATGTGCATGCACGTGCATTGGATTTTTTGTTTACAAACTTTGGAATCAGTCTAACTTTTTTATTTTTCAATGAAATCGTTTGCTATTTATATCGTAGGTATAACATGGGACCCTAAACTGTTTGGCATCGTCAAAATTTCAATTCTGCACGCGCATGCACGTGTGCTTCAATTTGATTGGATAATACAAAACCGTTTATAACATTCATGCCAATCAAGGAAATTTAATGATATTTACAGGATAGGTAGACAGGCCAAATATCTACAGATCAATGTAATAAAAATTGCAAACGCGCATGCGCACGCACGTGTATTGTCTTTTGAAGGTTCAATTCTTTCAATGACCATAACTTTTTTGTTTTTTGTCAAAATCTTTTCAAACTTGTATTGTGTATGTATCTTGATATTCTTAACAAAAGTATACAGTCATAATTACCATCCGGCACGTGCATGCACGTGTGCTTAATTCTGATTGGACGATTTTCAAATCGCCATAACTTTCTTATAAATGATGGAAACAATGTGAAATTTATACTGTAAGTATATCTATCAAATGTCTATTGAATGACATCAACATTGATGCTGAGTCATACTCACGTACCCGTGTATGCACGTGCATAGCTTTTCTTTCATTTTTCGGGTACTAAAATCGTCATAACTATTGAATTAAAAACTGAAATGAATTCAAATTTACCCTGAGGATCTATGATATGAATGTCTGTGAAATGGTGTCAACAAATTTTCCATTATCAAAATCGCATGCGCGTGAATGCGCGTACATTGTAATTTTTGACGTCTAAATTTGAGTCTTGGTCTATAACATTTTGAGATTGCAATGAATAGATTTGAATATTAGGTTGCAGGTATGTTTTGGGCCTGTCAATTTATTAATAGTCTCAAAATCACTTCCCTGCACGCGCATGCACGTGTGCTTAATTCTGATTGGACGATTTTGAAATCCCAATAACTTTCTTAAGAGTGAAGCGATCGATACCAAATTCATATAGTAAGAATATTGTTCAAATGTCTATTGATTAGCATCAACAAAATTGTTGTGTGGTACTCACGTGCACGTGTATGCACGTGCATTGATTTCATTGTTTGTAGTTTTGAGTTCCCGTTAATTTCTCGTTTTTCATTGAACAGTTGTGAAGTAAGTATATTGTTCAAATGTCTATTGAATAGCATCAACAAAATTGCTGTGTGGTACTCACGCGCACGTGTATGCACGTGCATTGATTTCAGTCTTCGTAGTTTTGAGTTGCCGTTAATTTCTGGTTTTTCATTGAACAGTTGTGAAACTTCTCTTGTACTCATATAGTCAGACTTCTAATGTATCGAGATGGTCGAATTCTTTATATGCACGTGCATGCACGTACGTGCACGTGCACAAAACTCTCATATCTTTATAACTGATTTGAACTAGTATGAAATGGACTGAACGTTATAAGATAGTTATATATTCACATGCTACACAGTTTGCAATGGTCAAAACCACTTGTACTGAAATAAATGTCACCACTTACTAAATGGGGGAATGTTTGGGGAACATGTGTAAAGGTCCCCGTTACAATAAGTACTAGTTATTATTAAGGTCTTCCGTTTCCAACGGAAGACCTTCTAGTGATTCTACTGTTTATTATTATTATTATTTTTTTTTTTCCCTTTCGTCTCCGAGACCGTTGGATGGATTTTCCTCAAACTTTCACAGGTTATAGGGAACGATGGTACCTCGAGGTATTTTTTTCATTTTTTCAAAATTCACTTCCGTTCGTCAGATACGTCCGATTTTCCGGTTTTTGAAAGAAACTTTGTCCGGGGGTAAACTTGAAAACCACTAAAGATAATCGAATGAAACTTTCAGGGATGATAGATCTATTTTCTCTATGGTGAATGCACGTAATATTTTTTGTCGCCGTCACTTCCGGTCGTCACCGGAAGTGATCAAATAAATCATCAATTTCAAACTTTTTTCTTTCAAATTGAAACCTACTTTGGTTTACTATATCTCGTTCTAATTCTCAAAAAATGTTGACCCCACCGGAAGTTGAATCTCCAACTTCCGGTTATATCAAAGAAAGACTATTCATTCTCTCATTTTTCAGTGCCATAAATCTCGGTCATGAAACTAGTTAATGAGTTGAGTTTTACATATATTATAGTCACTATAAATGTCTAGAGTAACGTCAAATATTTTTGTAAAATTCACTTCCGGTCGGCAAATACGGTTTATGAGCTGTTTTCGTTGTCAAACGTTTTTCTCAGAAACGGTAAAAGATAGAGTCACC
This sequence comes from Ostrea edulis, assembly GCF_947568905.1. Taxonomy (NCBI): domain Eukaryota; kingdom Metazoa; phylum Mollusca; class Bivalvia; order Ostreida; family Ostreidae; genus Ostrea; species Ostrea edulis. The sequence goes on from NC_079171.1 coordinate 34,979,807, forward strand.
AAAATTTCAGAGTTAATATATCTCACTTTGTAGGGGTGCAGTAGTGGGGTAAGAATGTCGGCTGTCACTTCCGGTCGTCACCGGAAGTGATTAATAAATCATAAATTTCAAACTTTTTTCTTTTAAATTGAAACCTATATCAGTTTATTAGGTTTCGTTCTAATTCTCAAAAACTATTGACCCCACCGGAAGTTGAATCTTCAACTTCCGGTTATATGAAAGAAAAACTATTCATTCTCTCATTTTTCAGTGCCATAAATCTCGGTCATAAAACAAGTTAATGATTTGAATTTTACATATGTTATAGACATTATAAATGTCTAGTGTAAATTTAAATATTTTTGTAAAATTCACTTCCGGTCGTGAGATATGGGGTGGACATATTCAAACCTTGTTTTTTCAGTTTCTCAATAATGAATATAGATAGACGCTTGAAACTTGTAGAGTTGATCAACTAACATTAGTCCATTGTACACATACATTCAATTTTTTCGTCCGTCACTTCCGGTCTATACCGGAAGTATTTGAAAAATGTCGATTTTCCGATTTCTTCGAGTGATTTCTCAGAGATGGTGGATAGATTTTCTTCAAATTTTCAGGAATAATGTCTTATGAAAGGACCTTCCTATAACTATTTTTGTTTTTGCAAAATTCACTTCCGGTCGGAAAATATGGGCGATTTTCTGTTTCTCAAAAGGAATTTTGTCCAGCATTTTTCTTGGAAAAGGTAAAATATAGGTTCATGAATTATTCAGGAATTATAAATCTCCGTTTGCAGTCGTGCAGTAGAGGGTTGAACATGTCGACCGTCACTTCCTGTCGTCACCGGAAGTGATTGAAAGAATCGCAAATTTCAAACTTCTTCTTGTAAATTGAAACCTATACTAGTTTATTAAGTCTCTTTGAAAGTGTCAAAAGAATATTGACTCCGTTGGTAGTCAAAACAACTACTTCCGGTTTCTTGATAAAATACATTTTTACTTTTCATCTCTTTGTCACCATAAATCTCGCGTATATTTGAAGTCTTTCATATGATTTTCACATGTCATAATAAAAGTATCAACTTCTAGAGTTTGGATCATTTTCTTTTTCAAAATTGACTTCCGGTCGGTAGTAACCTACTACTTTTTCTTTCTTTAGTCTACTTCTTTTTGTTGAGAACTGTTTCAGATAGAGACGTGAAATTTTCAGGGAATATAGACAGTAAAGAGTCGCTGTCATTTATAGGAAAACGCATCATAAAAGTACTTCCGGTCATCACCGGAAATTACGAGAAATGAGTAAAAAATTCGATAATACATTTCTCATTCATTGTTAAGGCACATTTTCTGATATATTTAAATGGTTTTCGTTGGAACAGAAAGCTCTTTACCGGAAGTGATCTAACGGAAGACCTACTCATTACTAGTGATGAGTTTCTAGTTAAGGTCTTCCGTCTCCTGCTGAAAACCTTACTATTATTGTTCGCGTTCTTCTTCTTCATTATTATTATTATTAAGGTCTTCCGTCTCCTGCGGAAGACCTTACTATTATTGTTCGCGTTCTTCTTTTTCATTATTATTATTATTATTATTATTATTATTATTTTCCTTGGAAGTACACGCGTTTTTCTCAGCCATTTCGCGATCGATTTTCACGAAATTTTCAGGAAAGATGTCTTTTCGTGACGAGACTTTGCTTGCAAAATTTCGTGCTTGACGTCACTTCCTGTCAGGAGTTATCTCTCTTTTAGTGACTTTTTGAAGGGCCTTGTTGTCCACACATCTCCTTCGTTAGTTTTGAAGCTAGAGTCTTGAAATTTTTACACAAGATAGAGTAAACATTTTAGACGATTTGTGGGGGATTCAATTTTATCGGAGGCGATTTGCCTAAACGCTCGCCTGGACCTGAAAAAATGGATGCCAAAATTTTTCGCCGATTTCGGCGATTTTTGACCTTTGATCTCCAATATCTTTTTTCTTGCAAATATTTTGTTAAGACATGTAGAACAAAAGTTCTGCACATTTACGAGATCTTTCCGAAAATATCAAGATTTAGGGGCTAGCCCCTTCAATTAGGGATCTAGAAGGGCTCAAAGTCTAGATCAAATATCTCAAAAATCGTTAATATTTTGGCATAAGTCAAAGAACAAAAAATGTTCATCTCAACAATCTAAATCTAGTCATATAAAAATTTAGGTCATATGTTTCGTAATAAGGGATTTTAAGGGCCAAAACCATAAATTTTTTACCCCTTGTATCTCGAAAACGACAAATAGTTTGAAAAGCAATAAAGAACAAAAGTTGTTCAGAATGATGATCTGAACAATATGCATATTTCGTTTTTACCCTATGTGGCCCCGTTAGGGAGCTACAGTTTGGCCCCTAAAAATTACTTCTAGAAATAACTTGAGAACGGTAAAGAATTTCTAAATACTTGTTGAACAAAAAATGTTTGAAATGTCATGACCTTTCTTACGATATCAAGCAAAAGGGGCTGACCCTTTAAATTAGGGGCCCAGAAGGGTCCAAAGGTTTATGAGAATATCTCAGAAACTATTAATATTTTGTAATAAGTCATTGAAGCGGAAATGTTCATCTAAACGAGCTTGTTCTTATCAAATCAAAAAGTAGGTCATATGTTACGTAATAAGGGATTTTAAGGGCCAAAATCATAAATAATTGACGCCTCATATCTTGAAAACGACAAATATTTTAAAAAGCATTATTGGACAAAAGTTGTTCAGAATGATAATCTAAACAATATGTACATTTCGTTTTTTCCCTATGTGGCCCCGTTAGGGAGCTACAGTTTGGCCCCTAAATATTTCTTGTAGAGATAACTCGAGAACGGTAAAGAATTTCTAAATATTTGTTGAGCAAAAAATGTTTAAAATGACAAGGCCTTTCTTACGATATCAAGCAAAACGGGCTGGCCCTTTAAATTAGGGGTTCAGAAGGGTCCAAATGTTTTTGAGAATATCTCAGACACTATTAATATTTTATAATAAGTTGTAGAAGCGGAAATGTTCATCTCAACAAGCTTGATCTTATCAAATCAAAAAGTAGGTCATATGTTACGTAATTAGAGATTTTAAGGGCCAAAGCGTAAATATTTGACGCCTCATATCTTTAAAACGACATATTTTTTGAAAAGCATTATTGAACAAAAGTTGTTCAATGTGTCATAACCTATCGATCAATATCAAAAAATGGGTCTGTGGGCCTCATGGCTCGCCTGTAGAGTCGATTTTTGTCGATATCAGTCGATTTCAAAAACTTGTAACTGGTAAATATTTTGTAAGGACATATTGAACAAAAGTTGTTCAGTTTATCGAGATCTATCGATTGATATCAAGAAATAGGCCTATGGTCCTAATGGCTCGCCTGTAGAGTCGATTTTTTGTCGAAATCGGTCGATCTCAATAACTTTTTACAGGTAAATATTTTGTAAAGACATATAGAACTAAAGTTGTTGAGTCTATAGAGGGCTAACAAATGACATCAAGAAATAGGCCCGCGGGCCTTATGGCTCGCCTGGAGAGTCGAATTTCAAACGAATTTCACCGCAACTTTGCTTCAGAAGCTTATGATATGAAAAATTGATTATATCTAAAGTGTCTTAAAGTCGGAAACTAAATTGGGACTCATTTGTCTTTTTTTTTTTTTTTTAACTCCGAGTGCATCAACAAATCGGACGGAAGACCTACTCGTTGCTCGCAACGAGATCGTGTCTAGTTATTATTATTATTTTTTTTTTTTCCCTTTCGTCTCCTAGACCGTTGGATGGATTTTCCTGAAACTTTCACAGGTTATAGAGAACAATGGTACCTCCAGGTGTTTTTTTTTATTTTTTCAAAATTCACTTCCGGTCGCAAGATATGTCCAATTTTCGTCTTTTTACAAGATATCTTGTCCAGCGTTTTTCTCAGAAACGTTAAAAGATAGAGTCACCAAATTTTCAGAGTCAATAGATCTCACTTCGTAGGCGTGTAGTAGGGGGTTTAGAATGTCGGCCGTCACTTCCGGTCGTCACCGGAAGTGATTAAAGGAAACATGAATTTCAAACTTTTTTCTTTCAAATTGAAACCTATTTCGGTTTACTAGTTCTCGTTCTAATTCTCAAAAAATGTTGACCCCACCGGAAGTTGAATCTTCAACTTCCGGTTATATCAAATAAAGACTATTCATTATCTCATTTTTCAGTGCCATAAATCTCGGTCATGAAACTAGTTAATGAGTTGAGTTTTACATATATTATAGTCACTATAAATGTCTAGAGTAACGTCAAATATTTTTGTAAAATTTACTTCCGGTCGGCAAATACGGCTTATTAGCTGTTTTCGTTGTCCAGCGTTTTTCTCAGAAACGGTAAAAGATAGAGTCACCAAATTTTCAGAGTTAATAGATCTCACTTTGTAGGCGTGCAGCAGGGGGTTAAAAATGTTGGCCGTCACTTCCGCTCGTCACCGGAAGTGATTGATGTATCATAAATTTCAAACTTTTTTCTTTCAAATTGAAACCTATATCGGTTTACTAGGTCTTGTTGTAATTTTCAAAAAATGTTGACCCCACCGGAAGTTGAAACTCCAACTTCCGGTTATATCAAAGAAAGATTATTCATTCTCTCATTTTTCAGTGCCATAAATCTCGGTCATAGAACAAGTTAATGATTTGAATTTTACGTATGTTAGAGACAATATAAATGTCTAAAGCAAATTTAAATATTTTTGTAAAATTCACTTCCGGTCGTGAGATATGGGGTGGACATATTCAAACCTTGTTTTTTCAGTTTCTCAATAATGAATATAGATAGACGTTTGAAACTTGTAGAGTTGATCAACTAGCATTAGTCCATTGTACACATGCATTCAATTTTTTCGTCCGTCACTTCCGGTCTATACCGGAAGTATTCGAAAAAATGTCGATTTTCCGATTTCTTCGAGTGATTTCTAAGAGATGGCAGGATATATTTTCTTGAAATTTTCAGGAATAATGTCTTATGAAATGACCTTGCTGTAGGTATTTTTGTTTTTACAAAATTCACTTCCGGTCGGAAAATAGGGCCGATTTTCTGTTTCTCAAAAGGAATTTTGACCAGCACTTTTCTTGGAAAAGGTAAAATATAGGTTCATCATATATTCAGGAATGATCAATCTCCGTTTGTAAGTGTGCAGTAGAGGGTTGAACATGTCGACCGTCACTTCCTGTCGTCACCGGAAGTGATGGAAAGGATCGCAAATTTCAAACTTTTTCTTTTAAATTGAAACCTATACTAGTTTATCAACTCTCTTTCAAAGTGTCAAAATAATATTGAGTCTGTCGGTGGTCAAAAGGACTACTTCCGGTTTCTTGATAAAATATCTTTTTACTTTTCGTCTCTTTGTCCCCATAAATCTCGCTTATATTTGAAGTCTTTCATATGATTTTCACATGTCTTAATAAAAGTATCAACTTCTAGAGTTTTGATAATTTTGTTTTTCAAAATTGACTTCCGGTCGGTAGTAACCTGCTACTTTTTCTTTCTTTAGTCTACTTCTTTTTGTTGAGAACTCTTTCAGATAGAGACGTGAAATTTTCAGGGAATATAGACAGTAAAGAATCGATGTCATTTATAGGAAAACGCATCTGAATAGTACTTCCGGTCGTCACCGGAAGTTACGAGAAAGGAGTAAAAAATTCGATAATACATTTCTCATTCATTGTTAAGGCACATTTTCTGATACATTTAAATGGTTTTCGTAGGAATAGAAAGCTCTTTACCGGAAGTGGTCTAACGGAAGACCTACTCATTACTAGTAATGAGTGTCTAGTTATTAAGGTCTTCTGTTTCTAACGGAAGACCTTCTAGTGATTCTACTGTTTATTATTATTATTAAGGTCTTCCGTTACCAACGGAAGACCTTATAGTGATTCTACTGTTTATTATTATTATTTTTTTTTTCCCTTTCGTCTCCGAGACTGTTGGATGGATTTTCCTGAAACTTTCACAGATTATAGAGAAGGATGGTACCTCGAGGCATATTTTTCATTTTTTCAAAATTCACTTCCGGTCGCAAGATATTTCCAATATCCGTCTTTTTACAAAACATCTTGTCCAGCGTTTTTCTCAGAAACGGTAAAAGATAGAGTCACGAAATTTTCAGAGTTAATAGATCTCACTTTGTAGGCGTGCAGTAGGGGGTTAAGAATGTCGGCCGTCACTTCCGGTCGTCACCGGAAGTGATTAAAGGAAACATGAATTTCAAACTTTTTTCTTTCAAATTGAAACCTATTTCGGTTTACTATATCTCGTTCTAATTCTCAAAAAATGTTAACCCCACCGGAAGTTGAATCTCCAACTTCCGGTTATATCAAAGAAAGCCTATTCATTCTCTCATTTTTCAGTGCCATAAATGTCGGTCATGAAACTAGTTAATGAGTTGAGTTTTATATATATTATAGTCACTATGAATGTCTAAAGTAACGTCAAATATTTTTGTAAAATTTACTTCCGGTCGGCAAATACGGCTTATTAGCTGTTTTCGTTGTCCAGCGTTTTTCTCAGAAACGGTAAAAGATAGAGTCACCAAAGTTTCAGAGTTAAAAGATCTCACTTTGTAGGCGTGCAATGGGGGGTTAAGAATGTCGGCCGTAACTTCCGGTCGTCACCGGAAGTGACTAATGAATCATAAATTTCAAACATTTTTCTTTCAAATTGAAACCTATATTGGTTTACTAGGTCTCGTTCTAATTCTTAAAAAATGTTGACCCCACCGGAAGTTGAATCTCCAACTTCCGGTTATATCAAAGAAAGATTATTCATTCTCTCATTTTTCAGTGCCATAAATCTCGGTCATAAAACAAGTTAATGATTTGAATTTTACATATGTTATAGACACTATAAATGTCTAAAGCAAATTTAAATATTTTTGTAAAATTCACTTCCGGTCGTGAGATATGGGGTGGACATATTCAAACCTTGTTTTTTCAGTTTCTCAATAATGAATATAGATAGACGCTTGAAACTTGTAGAGTTGATCAACTAACATTAGTCCATTGTACACATACATTCAATTTTTTCGTCCGTCACTTCCGCTCTATACCGGAAGTATTTGAAAAAAATGACGATTTTCCGATTTCTTCCAGTGATTTCTCAGAGATGGCTGGATAGATTTTCTTGAAATTTTCAGGAATAATATCTTATGAAAGAATTTCCTGTGGTTATTTTTGTTCTTCCAAAATTCACTTCCGGTAGGAAAATATGGCCAAATTTCTCTTTCTCAAACGAGATTTTGTCCAGCATTTTTCTTGGAAAGGGTAAAAGATAGGTTCATCAAATATTCAGGGATGATCAATCTCTGTTTGTAAGCATGTAATAGGGTGTTGAGCATGTCCACCGTCACTTCCTGTCGTCACCGGAAGTGATTGAAATAATCGTAAATTTCAAACTTTTTCTTTTAAATTGAAACCTATACTAGTTTATTAAGTCTCTTTCAAAATGTCAAAAGAATATTGACCCGTCGGTAGTCAAAACGACTACTTCCGGTTTCTTGATAAAATACTTTTATACTTTTCGTCTCTTTGTCCCCACAGATCTCGCTTATATTTGAAGTGTTTGACATGGTTTTCACATGTCTTAAGAATAGTATCAACTTCTAGAGTTTTGACAGTTTCGTTTTTCAAAATTGACTTCCGGTCGGTAGTTACCTACTACTTTTTCTTTCTTCAGTCTACTTCTTTTTGTTGAGAACTCTTCAGATAGAGACGTGAAATTTTCAGGGAATATAGACAGTAAAGAGTCACTGTCATTCATAGGAAAACACATTTGAATAGTACTTCCGGTCGTCACCGGAAGTGACGAGAAATGAGTAAAAAATTCGATAATACACTTCTCATTTATTGTTAAAGTACATTCTCTGATATATTGGAATGGTTTTTGTAGGATCAGAAAACTCTTTACCGGAAGTGAACAAACGGAAGACCTACTCATTACTAGTAATGAGTTTCTAGTTATTATTATTATTATTTTTTTTCCCTTTCGTCTCCTAGACCGTTGGATGGATTTTCCTGAAACTTTCACAGGTTATAGACAACGATGGTACCTCGAGGCATTTTTTTCATTTTTTCAAAATTCACTTCCGGTCGCAAGATATGTCCAATTTTCGTCTTTTTACAAGATATCTTGTCCAGCGTTTTTCTCAAAAACGGTAAAAGATAGAGTCACCAAACTTTCAGAGTTAATAGATCTCACTTCATAGGCGTGCAGTAGGGGGTTTAGAATGTCGGCCGTCACTTCCGGTCGTCACCGGAAGTGCTTAAATGAATCATGAATTTCAAACTTTTTTCTTTCAAATTGAAACCTATTTCGGTTTACTATATCTCGTTCTAATTCTCAAAAAATGTTGACCCAACCGGAAGTTGAATCTTCAACTTCCGGTTATATCAAATAAAGACTATTGATTCTCTCATTTTTCAGTGCCATAAATCTCGGTCATGAAACTAGTTAATGAGTTGAGTTTTACATATATTATAGTCACTATAAATGTCTAGGATAACGTCAAATATTTTTGTAAAATTTACTTCCGGTCGGCAAATACGGCTTATTAGCTGTTTTCGTTGTCCAGCGTTTTTCTCAAAAACGGTAAAAGATAGAGTCACCAAATTTTCAGAGTTAATAGATCTCACTTTGAAGGCATGCAGTAGGGGGATAAGAATGTCGACCGTCACTTCCGGTCGTCACCGGAAGTGATTGATGAATCATAAATTTCAAACTTTTTTCTTTCAAATTGAAACCTATATCGGTTTACTAGGTCTTGTTGTAATTTTCAAAAAATGTTGACCCCACCGGAAGTTGAAACTCCAACTTCCGGTGATATAAAAAAAAGACTATTCATTCTCTCATTTTTCAGTGCCATAAATCTCGGTCATAAAACAAGTTAATGATTGAAATTTTACGTATGTTATAGACACTATAATTGTCTATAGAAAATTTAAATATTTTTGTAAAATTCACTTCCGGTCGTGAGATATGGGGTGGACATATTCAAACCTTGTTTTCTCAGTTTCTCAATAATGAATGTAGATAGACGTTTGAAACTTCTAGAGTTGATCAACTAACATTAGTCCATTGTACACATACATTCAATTTTTTCGTCCGACACATCCGGTCTCTACCGGAAGTATTTGAAAAGATGTCGATTTTCCAATTTCTTCGAGTGATTTCTCAGAGATGGCTGGATATATTTTCTTGAAATTTTCAGGAATAATGTCTTATAAAATGACCTTGCTATAAGTATTTTTGTTTTACAAAATTCACTTCCGGTCGGAAAATAGGGCCGATTTTCTGTTTCTCAAAAGGAATTTTGTCCAGCATTTTTTTTGTAAAGGTAAAATATAGCTTCATCAAACATTCAGGGATGATCAATCTCCGTTTGTAGGCGTGCAGTAGTGGGTTGAACATGTCTACCGTCACTTCCTGTCGTCACCGGAAGTGATTGAAAGAATCGCAAATTTCAAACTTTTTCCTTTAAATTGAAACCTATACTAGTTTATTAACTCTCTTTCAAAGTGTCAAAAGAATATTGACTCTGTCGGTAGTCAAAACGACTACTTCCGGTTTCTTGATAAAATACCTTTTTAATTTTCATCTCTTTGTCCCCATAAATCTCGCTTATATTTGAAGTCTTTCATATGATTTTCACATGTCTTAATAAAATTATCTACTTCTAAAGTTTTGATTATTTTGTTTTTCAAAATTGACTTACGGTCGGTAGTAACCTACTACTTTTTCTTCCTTAGGTTTACTTCTTTTTTTTGAGAACTCTTTCAGATAGAGACGTGAAATTTTCAGGGAATATAGACAGTAAAGAGTCGCTGTCATTTATAGGAAAACGCATCTGAATAGTACTTCCGGTCGTCACCGGAAGTTACGAGAAAGGAGTAAAAAATTCAATAATACATTTCTCATTCATTGTTAAGGCACATTTTCTGATACATTTAAATGGTTTTTGTAGGAACAGAAAGCTCTTTACCGGAAGTGGTCTAACGGAAGACCTACTCATTACTAGTAATGAGTGTCTAGTTATTAAGGTCTTCCGTCTCCTGCGGAAGACCTTACTATTATTGTTCGCGTTCTTCTTCTTCATTATTATTATTATTATTATTTTCCTTGGTAGTACACGCGTTTTTCTCAGCCATTTCTCGATCGATTTTCACGAAATTCTCAGGAAAGATGTCTTTTGGTGACGAGACTTTGCTTGCAAAATTTCGTGCTTGACGTTACTTCCGGTCAGGAGTTATCTCTCTTTTAGTGACTTTTTGAAGGGCCTTGTTGTCCACACATCTCCTCCGTTAGTTTTGAAGCTAGAGTCTTGAAATTTCTACACAAGATAGAGTAAACATTCTAGAAAATTTATAGGGGATTCAATTTTACCGGAGGCGATTTGCCTAAAAGCTCGCCTGGACCTGAAAAAATGGATGCCAAAATTTTTCGCCGATTTCGGCGATTTTTGACCTTTGATCTCCAATATCTTTTTTCTTGCAAATATTTTGTTAAGAGAAGTAGAAACAAAGTTGTGCACATTTACGAGATCTTTTCGAAAATATCAAGATTGAGGGGCTAGCCCCTTCAATTAGGGATCTAGAAGGGCTCAAAGTCTAGATCAAATATCTCAAAAATCGTTAATATTTTGGTATAAGTCAAAGACAAAAAATGTTCATCTCAACAATCCAAATCTATTCATATAAAAATTTAGGTCATATGTTACGTAATAAGGGATTTTAAGGGCCAAAACCATAAATTTTTTACCCCTTGTATCTCGAAAACGACAAATATTTTGAAAAGCAATAAAGAACAAAAGTTGTTCAGAATGATGATCTGAACAATATGCATATTTCGTTTTTACCCTATGTGGCCCCGTTAGGGAGCTACAGTTTGGCCCCTAAAAATTACTTCTAGAAATAACTCGAGAACGGTAAAGAATTTCTAAATACTTGTTGAACAAAAAATGTTTGAAATGTCATGACCTTTCTTACGATATCAAGCAAAAGGGGCTGACCCTTTAAATTAGGGGCCCAGAAGGGTCCAAAGGTTTATGAGAATAGCTCAGAAACTATTAATATTTTGTAATAAGTCATTGAAGCGGAAATGTTCATCTAAACGAGCTTGTTCTTATCAAATCAAAAAGTAGGTCATATGTTACGTAATAAGGGATTTTAAGGGCCAAAATCATATATAATTGACGCCTCATATCTTGAAAACGACAAATATTTTGAAAAGCATTATTGGACAAAAGTTGTTCAGAATGATAATCTAAACAATATGTACATTTCGTTTTTTCCCTATGTGGCCCCGTTAGGGAGCTACAGTTTGGCCCCTAAATATTTCTTGTACAGATAACTCGAGAACGGTAAAGAATTTCTAAATACTTGTTGAGCAAAAAATGTTTAAAATGACAAGGCCTTTCTTACAGTATCAAGCAAAACGGGCTGGCCCTTTCGCCTGCGGGCCTCATGGCTCACCAGTAGAGTCGATGTTTTGTCGATATCTTTCGATAGCAATAAATCTTTATTGGTAAATATTTTGTTAAGACATGTAGAACAAAAGTTGTTTAATTTGTCAAGACCTATCGATCGATATCAAGAAATAAGCCTGCGGATATTTTAGCTCACCTGTAGAGTCGAATTTCTGTCGATATTAGTCAATCTCCGTCACTTTTTACTGGTAAATATTTTGTTAAGACATATTGAACAAAAGTTGTTAAGTTTATCAAGACTAATCCCTTCATATCAAGAAATAGGCCCGCAGGCCTAATGGCTCGCCTGGAGAGTCGATATCAGTCGATATCAATTACTTTTGACTGGTAAATATTTTGTAAAGACATATAGAACAAAAGATGTTCAATTTATCAAGGCCTATCGACTGATATCCGAAAATAGGACTGCGGGTCTGATGGCTTACCTGTAGAGTCGATTTTTTTTCGATATCTTTCGAATGGTATAACTCTTTATTGGTAAATATTTTGTTAAGACATGTAGAACAAAAGTTGTTCAATGTGTCATAACCTATCGATCAATATCAAAAAATGGGTCTGTGAGCCTCATGGCTCGCCTGTAGAGTCGATTTTTGTCGATATCAGTCGATTTCAAAAACTTGTAACTTGTAAATATTTTGTAAGGACATATTGAACAAAAGTTGTTCAGTTTATCGAGATCTATCGATTGATATCAAGAAATAGGCCTATGGTCCTAATGGCTCGCCTGTAGAGTCGATTTTTTGTCGATATCGGTCGATCTCAATAACTTTTTACAGGTAAATATTTTGTAAAGACATATAGAACTAAAGTTGTTGAGTCTATAGAGGGCTAACAAATGACATCAAGAAATAGGCCTGCGGGCCTTATGGCTCGCCCGGAGAGTCGAATTTCAAACGAATTTCACCGCAACTTTGCTTCAGAAGCTTATGATATGAAAAATTGATTATATCTAAAGTGTCTTAAAGTCGGAAACTAAATGGGGACTCATTTGTCTTTTTTTTTTTTTTTTTAACTCCGAGTGCATCAACAAATCGGACGGAAGACCTACTCGTTGTTCGCAACGAGATCGTGTCTAGTTATTATTATTATTTTTTTTTTTTTCCCTTTCGTCTCCGAGACCGTTGGATGGATTTTCCTGAAACTTTCACGGGTTATAGATAACGATGGTACCTCGAGGTATTTTTTTCATTTTTCAAAATTCACTTCCGTTCGTCAGATACGTCCGATTTTCCGGTTTTTGAAAGAAACTTTGTCCGGGGGTAAACTTGAAAACCACTAAAGATAATCGAATGAAACCTTCAGGGATGATAGATCTATCCTCTCTATGGTGCATGCACGTAATATTTTTTGTCGCCGTGACTTCCGGTCGTCACCGGAAGTGATTAAATAAATCATCAATTTCAAACTTTTTTGTTTTAAATTGAAACCTAAATCAGTTTACTAGGTCTCGTTCTAATTCTCAAAAAATGTTGATCCCACCGGAAGTTGAATCTCCAACTTCCGGTTATATCAAAGAAAGACTATTCATTCTCTTATTTTTCAGTGCCATAAATCACGGTCATGAAACTAGTTAATGAGTTGAATTTTACATATATTATAGTCACTATAAATGTCTAGAACAACGTCAAATATTTTTGTAAAATTCACTTCCGGTCGGCAAATACGGCTTATTAGGTGTTTTCCTTGTCCAGCGTTTTTCTCAGAAACAGTAAAAGATAGAGTCACCAAATCTTGAGAGTGAATAGATCTCACTTTGTAGGCGTGCAGTAGGGGGTAAAGAATGTTGACCGTCACTTCCGGTCGTCACCGGAAGTGATTAAAGAAATCATAAATTTCAAACTTTTTTCTTTTAAATTGAAACCTATATCGGTTTACTAGGTATCGTTCTAATTCTCAAAAAACGTTGACCCCCACCGGAAGTTGAATCTCCAACTTCCGGTTATATCAAAGAAACACTATTCATTCTCTCATTTTTCAGTGCCATAAATCTCGGTCATAAAACAAGTTAATGATTTGAATTTTACATATGTTATATACACTATAAATGTCTAGAGTAAATTTAAATACCTTGTGTAAAATTCACTTCCGGTAGTGACATATGGGGTTGACATATTCAAACCTTGTTTTTTCAGTTTCTCAAAAATGAATATAGATAGACGCTTGAAACTTGTAGAGTTGATCAACTAACATTAGTCCATTCTACACATACATTCAATTTTTTTGTCCGTCACTTCCTGTCGTCACCGGAAGTAATGGAAAGAATCGCAAATTTCAAACTTTTTCTTTTGAATTGAAACCTATACTAGTTTATTAACTCTCTTTCAAAGTGTCAAAAAAATATTGACTCTGTCGGTAGTCAAAACGACTACTTCCGGTTTCTTCATAAAATACCTTTTTACTTTTTGTATCCTTGTCCCCATAAATGTCGCTTATATTTGAAGTCTTTCATATGATTTTCACATGTCTTAATAAAAGTATCAACTTCTAAGGTTTTGATAATTTTGTTTTTCAAAATTGACTTCCGGTCGGTAGTAACCTACTACTTTTTCTTTCTTTAGTCTACTTCTTTTTGTTGAGAAGTCTTTGAGATAGAGACGTGAAATTTTCAAGGAATATAGACAGAAAAGAGTCGTTGTCATTTATAGGAAAATGCATCTGAATAGTACTTCCGGTCGTCACCGGAAGTTACGTGAATGGAGTAAAACATTCGATAATACATTTCTCATTCATTGTTGAGGCACATTTTCTGATACATTTAAATGGTTTTCGTAGGAATAGAAAACTCTTTACCGGAAGTGGTCTAACGGAAGACCTACTCATTACTAGTAATGAGTGTCTAGTTATTATTATTATTATTCTTTCTTTATTCTTGTCACCCTTTTTTTTCCACGAGTGTTCTCAGAAACTACAGAAGGGATCAAGACGAAACCTTTTTAGGATGATAGAATACTCTTTGTAGATGTGCGGAACGAACGTCCTTTTGTCTGAAAATGCATGCATGTGCATGCACGTGCATTGGATTTTTTGTTTACAAACTTTGGAATGCGTCTAACTTTTTTATTTTTTAATGAAATCGTTTGATATTTATATTGCAGGTATAACTTGAGACCCTAAACCGTTTCACATCGTCAAAATTTCAATTCTGCACGCGCATGCACGTGTGCTTCAATTTGATTGGATAATACAAAACCATTAATAACTTTCATGTAAATTAAGACAATTTGATGATATTTACAAGATAGGTAAAGATTATGAACATCTACAAATCTATGTTAAAAAAATTGAAAACGCGCATGCGCACGCACGGGCATTGACATTTGAACGTTCAATTCTTTCAATGACCATAACTTTTTTGTTTTTTGTCAAAATCTTTTCAAACTTGTCTTGTATATGTATCTTGATATTCTTAACAAAAGTGTACAGTCATAATTACCATACGGCACGTGCATGCACGTGTGCTAAATTCTGATTGGACGATTTTCAAATGGCCATAACTTTCTTATAAATGATGGAAACAATATGAAATTTATACTGTATGTATATCTATCAAATGTCTATTGAATGACATCAACATTGATGCTGAGTCAAACTCACGTGCCCGTGTATGCACGTGCATATCCTTTCTTTCATTTTTCGGGTACTAAAATGGTCATAACTATTGAATTAAAAATGAAACGAATTCAAATTTACCCTGAGGATCTATGATATGAATGTCTATGAAATGGTGTCAACAAATTTTCCATTATCAAAATCGCATGCGCGTGAATGCGCGTGCATTGTAATTTTTGACGTCTAAATTTAACTATTCCTCTATAACATTTTGAGATTGCAATGAATAGGTTTGAAAATTAGGTTGCAGGTATGTTTTGGGCCTCTCAATTTACTAATAGTCTCAAAATCACTTCCCTGCACGCGAATGCACGTGCGTTTAATTCTGATTGGACGATTTTGAAATCCCAATAACTTTCTTATGAGTGAAGCAATCGATACCAAATTCATATAGCAAGTATATTGTTCAAATGTCTATTGAATAGCATCAACAAAATTGTTGTGTGGTACTCACGCGCACGTGTATGCACGTGCATTAATTTCGGTCTTTGTAGTTTTGAGTTGCCGTTAATTTCTCGTTTTTCATTGAACAGTTGTGAAACTTCTTTTGTACTCATATAGTCAGACTTGTAATGTATCGAGATGGACGAATTATTTATATGCACGTACGTGCACGTGCACAAAACTCTCAGATCTTTATAACTGATTTGAACTAGTATGAAATGGACTGAACGTTATAAGATAGTTATATATTCACATGCTACACACTTTGCAATGGTCAAAACAACTTGTACGGAAATAAATGTCACCACTTACTAAATGGGGGAATGTTTGGGGAACATCTGTAACGGTCCCCGTTACAATAAGTACTAGTTATGTTCCCCAAACAAAGTTTGGGAACATATTGGTTTTACTCTGTTTCTTATTATGTTCCCCAAACAAAGTTTGGGAACATATTGGTTTTACTCTGTTTCTTATTATTAAGGTCTTCCGTCTCCTGCGGAAGACCTTACTATTATTGTTCGCGTTCTTCGTCTTTATTATTAAGGTCTTCCGTCTCCTGCGGAAGACCTTACTATTATTGTTCGCGTTCTTCTTCTTCATTATTATTAAGGTCTTCCGTCTCCTGCGGAAGACCTTACTATTATTGTTCGCGTTCTTCTTCTTCATTATTATTATTATTATTTTCCTTGGTAGTACACGCGTTTTTCTCAGCCATTTCTCGATCGATTTTCACCAAATTTTCAGGAAAGATGTCTTTTGGTGACGAAACTTTGCTTGCAAAATTTCGTGCTTGACGTCACTTCCGGTCAGGAGTTATCTCTCTTTTAGTTACTTTTTGAAGGGCTTTGTTGTCCACGCATCTCCTCCGTTAGTTTTGAAGCTAGAGTCTTGAAATTTCTACACAAGATAGAGTAAACATTTTAGAAGATATGTGGGGGATTCGATTTTACCGGAGGCGATTTGCCTACACGCTCGCCTGGACCTGAAAAAATGGATGCCAAAAATTTTCGCCGATTTCGGCGATTTTTGACCTTTGATCTCCAATATCTTTTTTCTTGCAAATATTTTGTTAAGACATGTAGAACAAAAGTTGTGCACATTTACGAGATCTTTTCGAAAATATCAAGATTTAGGGGCTAGCCCCTTAAATTAGGGATCTAGAAGGGCTCAAAGTCTACATCAAATATCTCAAAAATCGTTAATATTTTGGTATAAGTCAAAGAACAAAAAATGTTCATCTCAACAATCCAAATCTATTCATATAAAAATTGAGGTCATATGTTACGTAATAAGGGATTTTAAGGGCCAAAACCATAAATTTTTTACCCCTTGTATCTCCAAAACGACAAATATTTTGAAAAGCAATAAAGAACAAAAGTTGTTCAGAATGATGATCTGAACAATATGCATATTTCGTTTTTACCCTATGTGGCCCCGTTAGGGAGCTACAGTTTGGCCCCTAAAAATTACTTCTAGAAATAACTCGAGAACGGTAAAGAATTTCTAAATACTTGTTGAGCAAAAAATGTTTAAAATGACAAGGCCTTTCTTACGATATCAAGCAAAACGGGCTGGCCCTTTAAATTAGGGGTTCAGAAGGATCCAAATGTTTTTGAGAATATCTCAGAAACTATTAATATTTTATAATAAGTTGTAGAAGCGGAAATGTTCATCTCAACGAGCTTGTTCTTATCAAATCAAAAAGTAGGTCATATGTTACGTAATTACAGATTTTAAGGGCCAAAATCGTAAATATTTGACGCCTCATATCTTTAAAACGACATATTTTTTGAAAAGCAATATGAACAAAAATTGTTCAATGTGTCATAACCTATCGATCAATATCAAAAAATGGGTCTGTGGGCCTCATGGCTCGCCTGTAGAGTCGATTTTTGTCGATATCAGTCGATTTCAAAAACTTGTAACTGGTAAATATTTTGTAAGGACATATTGAACAAAAGTTGTTCAGTTTATCGAGATCTATCGATTGATATCAAGAAATAGGCCTATAATCCTAATGTCTCGCCTGTAGAGTCGATTTTTTGTCGATATCGATCGATCTCAATAACTTTTTACAGGTAAATATTTTGTAAAGACATATAGAACTAAAGTTGTTGAGTCTATAGAGGGCTAACAAATGACATCAAGAAATAGGCCCGCGGGCCTTATGGCTCGCCTGGAGAGTCGAATTTCAAACGAATTTCACCGCAACTTTGCTTCAGAAGCTTATGATATGAAAAATTGATTATATCTAAAGTGTCTTAAAGTCGGAAACTAAATTGGGACTCATTTGTCTTTTTTTTTTTTTTTTAACTCCGAGTGCATCAACAAATCGGACGGAAGACCTACTCGTTGCTCGCAACGAGATCGTGTCTAGTTATTATTATTTTTTTTTTTTCCCTTTCGTCTCCGAGACCGTTGGATGGATTTTCCTGAAACTTTCACAGGTTATAGGGAACGATGGTACCTCAAGGTATTTTTTTCATTTTTTCAAAATTCACTTCCGTTCGTCAGATACGTCCGATTTTCCGGTTTTTGAAAGAAACTTTGTCCGGGGGTAAACTTGAAAACCACTAAAGATAATCGAATGAAACTTTCAGGGATGATAGATCTATTTTCTCTATGGTGCATGCACGTAATATTTTTTGTCGCCGTCACTTCCGGTCATCACCGGAAGTGATCAAATAAATCATCAATTTCAAACTTTTTTCTTTCAAATTGAAACCCACTTTGGTTTACTATATCTCGTTCTAATTCTCAAAAAATGTTGACCCCACCGGAAGTTGAATCTCCAACTTCCGGTTATATCAAAGAAAGACTATTCATTCTCTCATTTTTCAGTGCCATAAATCTCGGTCATGAAACTTAGTTAATGAGTTGAGTTTTACATATATTATAGTCACTATAAATGTCTAGAGTAACGTCAAATATTTTTGTAAAATTCACTTCCGGTCGGCAAATACGGCTTATGAGCTGTTTTCGTTGTCAATCGTTTTTCTCAGAAACGGTAAAAGATAGAGTCACCAAAATTTCAGAGTTAATAGATCTCACTTTGTAGGGATGCAGTAGGGGGGTAAGAATGTCGGCCGTCACTTCCGGTCGTCACCGGAAGTGATTAATAAATCATAAATTTCAAACTTTTTTCTTTCAAATTGAAACCTATATCGGTTTATTAGGTATCGTTCTAATTCTCAAAAACTAATGACCCCACCGGAAGTTGAATTTCCAACTTCCGGTTATATGAAAGAAAAACTATTCATTCTCTCATATTTCAGTGCCATAAATCTCGGTCATAAAACAAGTTAATGATTTGAATTTTACATATGTTATAGACATTTTAAATGTCTAGAGTAAATTTAAATATTTATGTAAAATTCACTTCCGGTCGTGAGATATGGGGTGGACATATTCAAACCTTGTTTTTTCAGTTTCTCAATAATGAATATAGATAGACGCTTGAAACTTGTAGAGTTGATCAACTAACATTAGTCCATTGTACACATACATTCAATTTTTTCGTCCGTCACTTCCGGTCTCTACCGGAAGTATTTGAAAAATATCGATTTTCTGATTTCTTCGAGTGATTTCTCAGAGATGGTGGATAGATTTTCTTGAAATTTTCAGGAATAATGTCTTATGAAAGGACCTTCCTATAACTATTTTTGCTTTTACAAAATTCACTTCCGGTCGGAAAATATGGGCGATTTTCTGTTTCTCAAAAGGAATTTTGTCCAGCATTTTTCTTGGAAAAGGTAAAATATAGGTTCATCAATTATTCAGGAATTATAAATCTCCGTTTGCAGTCGTGCAGTAGAGGGTTGAACATGTCGACCGTCACTTCCTGTCGTCACCGGAAGTGATTGAAAGAATCGCAAATTTCAAACTTTTTCTTGTAAATTGAAACCTATACTAGTTTATTAAGTCTCTTTGAAAGTGTCAAAAGAATATTGACTCCGTTGGTAGTCAAAACAACTACTTCCGGTTTCTTGATAAAACACATTTCTACTTTTCATCTCTTTGTCACCATAAATCTCGCGTATATTTGAAGTCTTTCATATGATTTTCACATGTCATAATAAAAGTATCAACTTCTAGAGTTTGGATCATTTTGTTTTTCAAAATTGACTTCCGGTCGGTAGTAACCTACTACTTTTTCTTTCTTTAGTCTACTTCTTTTTGTTGAGAGCTCTTTCAGATAGAGACTTGAAATTTTCAGGGAATATCGACAGTAAAGAGTCGCTGTCATTTATAGGAAAACGCATCATAAAAGTACTTCCGGTCATCACAAGAAGTTACGAGAAATGAGTAAAAAATTCGATAATACATTTCTCATTCATTGTTAAGGCACATTTTCTGATATATTTAAATGGTTTTCGTAGGAACAGAAAGCTCTTTACCGGAAGTGATCTAACGGAAGACCTACTCATTACTAGTAATGAGTTTCTAGTTATTATTATTATTATTCTTTCTTTATTCTTGTCACCCTTTTTTGTCTACGAGTGTTCTCAGAAACTACTGAAGGGATCAAGACGAAACCTTTTTAGGATGATAGAAAACTCTTTGTAGATGTGCGGAACGAACGTCATTTTGTCTGAAAATGCATGCATGTGCATGCACGTGCATTGGATTTTTTGTTTACAAACTTTCTAATGCGTCTAACTTTTTTATTTTTCAATGAAATCGTTTGATATTTATATTGCAGTTATAACTTGAGACCTTTAACTGTTTCACATCGTCAAAATTTCTATTCTGCACGAGCATGCACGTGTGCTTCAATTTGATTGGATAATACAAAACCATTTATAACTTTCATGTAAATTAAGACAATTTGATGATATTTACAGGATAGGTAAAGATTATAAATATTTACAAATCTATGTTAAAAAAATTGAAAACGCGCATGCGCACGCACGCGCATTGACATTTGAACGTTCAATTCTTTCAATGACCATAACTTTTTTGTTTGTTGTCAAAATCTTTTCAAACTTGTCTTGTTTATGTATCTTGATATTCTTAACAAAAATGTACAGTCATAATTACCATCCGGCACGTGCATGCACGTGTACTAAATTCTGATTGGACGATTTTCAAATCGCCATAACTTTCTTATAAATGATGGAAACAATATGAAATTTATACTGTAAGTATATCTATCAAATGTCTATTGAATGACATTAACATTGATGCTGAGTCATACTCACGTGCCCGTGTATGCACGTGCATAGCTTTTCTTTCATTTTTCGGGTACTAAAATGGTCATAACTATTGAATTAAAAACTGAAATGAATTCAAATTTACCCTGAGGATCTATGATATGAATGTCTGTGAAATGGTGTCAACAAATTTTCCATTATCAAAATCGTGTGCGCGTGAATGCGCGTGCATTGTAATTTTTGATGTCTAAATTCAAGTATTGGTCTATAACATTTTGAGATTGCAATGAATAGGTTTGAAAATTAGGTTGCAGGTATGTTTTGGGCCTCTGAATTCATTAATAGTCTCAAAATCACTTCCCTGCACGCGCATGCACGTGCGCTTAATTCTGATTGGACGATTTTGAAATCCCAATAACTTTCTTATGAGTGGAGCAATCCATACCAAATTCATATAGTAAGTATATTGTTCAAATGTCTATGGAATAGCATCAACAAAATTGTTGTGTGGTACTCACGCGCACGTGTATGCACGTGCATTGATTTCGGTCTTTGTAGTTCTGAGTTGCCGTTAATTTCTCGTTTTTCATTGAACAGTTGTGAAACTTCTCTTGTACTCATATAGTAAGACTTGTAATGTTACGAGATGGTCGAATTATTTATATGCACGTACATGCACGTACATGCACGTGCACAAAACTCTCAGATCTTTATAACTAATTTGAACTAGTATGAAATGGACTGAACGTTATAAGATAGTTATATATTCACATGCTACACAGTTTGCAATAGTCAAAACAACTTGTACTGAAATAAATGTCACCACTTACTAAATGGGGGAATGTTTGGGGAACATCTGTAACGGTCCCCGTTACAATAAGTACTAGTTATGTTCCCCAAACGAAGTTTGGGAACATATTGGTTTTACTCTGTTTCTTCTTATTATTATTATTCTTTCTTTCTTCTTGGGACTTTTTTGTCCGCGAGTATTCTCAGAAACTACTTAAGGGATCAATATGAAACCTTGTTAGGATGATAGTATAGCATATGTAGATGTGCGGAACGAATGTCATTTTGTCTGAAAATGCATGTATGTGCATGCACGTGCATTGAATTTTTTGTTTACAAACTTTGGAATCATTCTAACTTTTTTATTTTTCAATGAAATCGTATGCTATTTATATCGTAGGTACAACTTGAGACCCTAAACTGTTTGGAATCGTCAAAATTTCAATTCTGCACGCGCATGCACGTGTGCTTCAATTTGATTGGATAATACAAAACCGTTTATATCATTCATGCCAATCAAGGAAATTTAATGATATTTACAGGATAGGTAGACAGGCCAAATATCTACAGATTGATGTAATAAAAATTGCAAACGCGCATGCGCACGCACGTGTATTGTCTTTTGAAGGTTCAATTCTTTCAATGACCATAACTTTTTTGTTTTTTGTCAAAATCTTTTCAAACTTGTATTGTATATGTATCTTGATATTCTTAACAAAAGTTTATAGTCATAATTACCATCCGGCACGTGCATGCACGTGTGCTAAATTCTGATTGGACGATTTTCAAATCGCCATAACTTTCTTATAAATGATGGAAACAATATGAAATTTATACTGTAAGTATATCTATCAAATGTCTATTGAATGACATCAACATTGATGCTGAGTCATACTCATGTGCCCGTGTATGCACGTGCATAGCTTTTCTTTCATTTTTTGGGTACTAAAATGGTCATAACTATTGAATTAAAAACTGAAATGAATTCAAATTTACCCTGAGGATCTATGATATGAATGCCTATGAAATGGTGTCAAGAAATTTTCCATAATCAAAATTGCGTGCGCGTGAATGCGCATGCATTGTAATTTTTGATGTCTAAATTTAAGTATTGGTCTATAACATTTTTAGATTGCAATGAATAGGTTTGAAATTTAGGTTGCAGGCATCTTTGGTACCTTTCAATTTATTATTAGGGTCAAAATCACTTCCCTCCACGGGCATGCGCGTGCGCTTAATTCTGATTGGACGATTTTGAAATCCCAATAACTTTCTTATGAGTGAAACAATCGATACCAAATTGATATAGTAGGTATATTGTTCAAATGTCTATTGAATAGCATCAACAAAATTGCTGTGTCGTACTCACGCGCACGTGTATGTACGTGCATTGATTTCGGTCTTTCTAGTTTTGAGTTGCTGTGAATTTCTCGTTTTTCATTGAACAGTTGTGAAACTTCTCTTGTACTCATATAGTAAGAGTTCTAATGTATCGAGATGGTCGAATTATTTATATGCCCGTAGGTGCACGTGCACAAAACTCTCAGATCTTTATAACTGATTTGAACTAGTATGAAATGGACTGAACGTTATAAGATAGTTATATATTCACATGCTACACAGTTTGCAATGGTCAAAATAACTTTTACTGAAATAAATGGCACCACTTACTAAATGGGGGAATGTTTGGGGAACATGTGTAACGGTCCCCGTTACAATAAGTACTAGTTATTATGTTCCCCAAACGAAGTTTGGGAACATATTGGTTTTACTCTGTTTCTTATTATTATTATGTTCCCCAAACAAAGTTTGGGAACATATTGGTTTTACTCCGTTTCTTATTATTATTATTATTAGGGTCTTCCGTCTTCAGCGGAAGAACCTTCTATTATTCTATTGTTGATTTTTCACTTTTCTTATTAGGGTCTTCCGTCTTCAGCGGAAGACCCTTCTATTATTCTATTGTTGATTTTTCACTTTTCTTATTATTAGGGTCTTCCGTCTTCAGCGGAAGACCCTTCTATTATTCTATTGTTGATTTTTCTCTTTTCTTCTTCTTATTATTATTATTCTTTTTTTTTCTCCTTACCGATTTTTGTGCAGAAGATTTCTCGGAGATGGCTTGATCGATTTGCCTCAAATTTTCAGGATTGATGCGTTGCCATTTGAAGTTTGTACCGCCGTTTCAATTTTTGAAAAATCACTTCCAGTTGGAAGTTATCCCCCTTTTATCGATTTTCAGATGACCATTTTGTCCAGACAAAAACTCAAAAACGATAAAAGCTAGAGTGCTGAAATTTTCAGTGATGTTAGACGACATGTTGTAGTTGTGCACCTGGGTTTTAAAAATTTCCGGAAGTGCCTAGTATGGAAGCTCGGTAGGGGTCGAAAATGGAGTTTTAAAAAGTGTCCAATTTTTTTCCACGTTTTGAATCATAACTTTTTACTCGTAAATATTTTGTTTAGATATATATAACAAAAGTTGTACAATTTATTGAGATCTTTCGTGCCATAGCAAGAAATGGGCCCATCGGCCTCATGGCTCGCCTGAACCATTGAATTTCTGTTACAATGATTAACTTTTTTCTAACGAAACTTTTGATAAGACATGTAGAATAAAAGTTGTTCAGTTTTCCAAGTTCTATCTAATGATATCTAAAAATAGGCCTCCGGGCGTCATGGCTTGCCTGAACAGTGGAATTTGTATCACAATTAATAACATTAATAACTTTTTCCTCGAGAAACTTTTGACAAGACATGTAGAAGAAAAGTTGTTCAGTTTCGCAAGTGTTAACTAACGATGTTAAGAAATAGGCCTCCGGGTCTCATGGCTCACCTGAACAGATGGGTTATTGTTGCAATCTATAACATTTTTGTCAAGAAACTTTTAATAAGACATCAAGAACAAAAGTTGTTCAGATTTGCAAGATCTTTCGAACAACATTATGAAAAAGGCCAACGGGCCTCAAGACTCGCCTGAAGAGTTTGATTAGTGTCACAATCAATAACTTTTTTCTGGAGAAACTTTTGATAAGACATGTAGAACAAAAGTTGTTCAGTTTCGCAAGCGTTAACTAACGATGTTAAGAAATAGGCCTGCGGGTCTCATGGCTCACCTGAACAGTTGGGTTATTGTTGCAATCTATAACATTTTTGTCAAAAAAATTTTAATAAGACATCTAGAACAAAAGTTGTTCAGTTTTGCAAGATCTTTCCAACAACATCATGAAAAAGGCCAACGGACCTCATGGCTCGCCTGAACAGTTAGTTAGTGTCACAATTACTAACTTTTTTCTCGAGAATCTTTTGATAAGACATGTGGAACAAAAGTTGTTCAGTTTTGCAAGATCTTTCAAACGATATCAAGAAAAAGGCCCACGGGCCTTATGACTCGCCTTAACAGTCTGATAAATGTCGCATAACTTTATACTCGTAAATATTTTGTTTAGAGATATATAACAAAAGTTGTACAGTTTATTGAGGTCTTTCGTGCCGTATCCAGAAATGGGCCAATGGGCCTCATGGCTCGCCTGAACCATTGAATTTCTGTTACAATGATTAACTTTTTCCTCACGAAACTTTGATAAAACATGTAGAATAAAAGTTGTTCAGTTTTGCAAGTTCTATCTAATGATATAAAAAAAGGCCTCCGTGCGTCATGGCTCACCTGAACAGTGGAATTTGTATCACAATTAATAACATTAATAACTTTTTTCTCGACAAACTTTTGACAAGACATGTAGAACAAAAGTTGTTCAGTTTCGCAAGTGTTAACTAACGATGTTAAGAAATAGGCCTGCGGGTCTCATGGCTCACCTGAACAGTTGGGTTATTGTTGCAATCTATAACATTTTAGTCAAGAAACTTTTAATGAGACATCAAGAAAAAGGCCCACTGGCCTTATGACTCGCCTTAACAATCTGATAAATGTCGCAATCAATAACTTTTTTCTCAAGAAAATTTTGATAGGACATGTAGAGCAAAATTTGTGCAGTTTTGCGAGATATATCTAGAATGATATATAAAAAAATAGGACTCCGGGCGACATGACTCGCCTGATCAGTCGAATTTGTATCGCAGTAAGTAACATTATTAACTTTTTTCTCGAAAAAAGGCTGACCTCTTTAATTAGTGGCCGAGAGGGGCAGAGAGTCTTTAATTTATAACACTTAAATGATTTAAAATATTTGTAAAACATTACTGAAGCTAAATTGTACGTTTAGACAATATATTTGTATCATTATTTATGAACGAAAATCTCAGTCAAATTCTTATCTCATCACATTTAAAATTGGACGGAAGACCCACTCGTTGCTCGTAACGAGATCGCATCTAGTTATTATTAGGGCTTTCCACCTTTCTGTGGAAAGTCCTATTGTTATTGTTCTGTTTATTATTATTTTCCTGCCGTCAAAAAAAATCTTCGTCTTAAGACTTATCGAAAAACTTTATAGTCCATCATATAGTACTTCTTGAGAAACGAATACAGTTCACCCTGCGTAATTGAACTTTGACCCCTTACGGAGTTATTTGACCTTTCGCAGAAATCATTGTTAGCACTTCTACTTTGTAACCGTAAATGATAGGAGGATGAAACCTTTTCTAAAACATAGAGGGTAATTAGTAGAAGCGAAGAATTTCAAATGAAGGGATTCGGTGTCCCCTAAAGGGAGTTAATGCCTCTTTATGTTTTGCGATATATTCGTAAAACATGTCGAGCTTGAGCACGGTTTGTCGTAGAGACATGGGACCAACTGAAATAGGATCGGTGACCTTTGACCTTGAAAATTAGGTCAAGGTCAAAGGTCAAGGTCATCAGAAAAGAGGAAAAAATAGCACTTTTTATACTCTCTTTCCTGCTTAAGATAGCATTGAAATATTATATGGGTAAGTATTGAATTCTTGATTGGTTTTGATAGTATGCATTACAACTTTGAACTCTGACCCTTCTGTGAATTTCGGAGACTCGCGTCGAAAACCTTGTTATCGCTACTCCTGCTTAACGAAAAGTCATAGAGACACGAAACCTTCGCTAATGAATTCACAGTAAAACCCTCTTGCAAAGAAAAAATAATCAAAGGGATACGAAAACCCTTAAGCATAGTTATTGCCCCTGAAAGTCTCCAATATCATTATCTAAGCCTATAACTTTTATATTAATATAGATAGAGACATGGGACCACTTGCATTAAGACCGATGACCTTTGACCTTCAAAATGAGGTCAAGGTCAAAGGTCAAGGTCATCATCAAAATTAATTTTTTTCCATTTTCAAGGTCTTTAAAAGTATTTTTATCATTGATAAGTTAACCGAAAGTAACCGAAAACCCATAAACAAATTATTGCCCCTGAATATCTTGATTAACATTTTTTTAAGCTTATAGCTTTTACATTAATATAGATAGAGACATGGGATCACTTGCATTAAGAC
This sequence comes from Ostrea edulis, assembly GCF_947568905.1. Taxonomy (NCBI): domain Eukaryota; kingdom Metazoa; phylum Mollusca; class Bivalvia; order Ostreida; family Ostreidae; genus Ostrea; species Ostrea edulis. The sequence continues at coordinate 35,006,726 of NC_079171.1, forward strand.
CGATGACATTTGACCTTCAAAATGAGGTGAAGGTCAAAGGTCAAGGTCATCGTGAAAATTATTAATTAAATTTTCTTGGTCATTTTGAGTTTCGTACATCATCTTAAATGTCTTTTTTTAAATCATTGCAGGTGGAAAGCCCTCTAATTGTTCGCGAACAATTAGGATCACTAGTTATTATTATTATTCTTTTTTTTTCTCCTTACCGATTTTTGTGCAGAAGATTTCTCGGAGATGGCTGGATCGATTTGCTTCAAATTTTCAGGATTGATGCGTTGCCATTTGAAGTTTGTACCGCCGTTTCAATTTTTGAAAAATCACTTCCGGTTGGAAGTTATCCCCGTTTTATCGATTTTCAGATGACCATTTTGTCCAGACAAAAACTCAAAAACGATAAAAGCTAGAGTGCTGAAATTTTCAGTGATGTTAGACGACATGTTGTAGTTGTGCACCTGGGTTTTAAAAATTTCCGGAAGTGCCTAGTATGGAAGCTCGGTAGGGGTCGAAAATGGTATTTAGAAAAGTGGCCAATTTTTTTCCACGTTTTAAATCATAACTTTTTACTCGTAAATATTTTGTTTAGACATATATAACAAAAGTTGTACAGTTTATTGAGATCTTTCGTGCCATATCAAGAAATGGGCCCATGGGCCTCATGGCTCGCCTGAACCATTGAATTTCTGTTACAATAATTAACTTTTTTCTCACGAAACTTTTGATAAGACATGTAGAATAAAAGTTGTTCAATTTTGCAAGATCTATCTAAGGATATCAAAAAATAGGCCTCCAGGCATCATGGCTCGCCTGAACAGTCAAATTTGTATCACAATTAATAACATTAATAACTTTTTTCGGGAGAAACTTTTGACAAGACATGTAGAACAAAAGTTGTTCAGTTTCGCAAGCGTTAACTAACGATCTGAAGAAATAGGCCTGCGGGTCTCGTGGCTCACCTGAACAGTTGGGTTATTGTTGCAGTCTATAACATTTTTGTCAAAAAACATTTAATAAGACATCTAGAAGAAAAGTTGTTCAGTTTTGCAAGATTTTTCGAACAACATCATGAAAAAGCCGAACGGGCTTCATGGCTCGCCTGGAGAGTTTGATTAGTTTCACAATCAATAACTTTTTTCTCGAGAAACTTTTGATAAGACATGTAGAACAAAAGTTGTTCAGTTTCGCAAGCGTTAACTAACGATGTTAAGAAATAGGCCTGTGGATCTCATGGCTCACCTGAACAGTTGGGTTATTGTTGCAATCTATAACATTTTTGTCAAGAAACTTTTAATGAGACATCTAGAACAAAAGTTGTTCAGTTTTGCAAGATCTTACGAAAAACATCATGAAAAAGGCGAAAGGGCCTCATGGCTCGCCTGAAGAGTTTGATTAGTGTCACAATCAATAGCTTTTTTCTCGAGAAACTTTTGATAAGACATGTAAAACAAAAGTTGTTCAGTTTTGCAAGATCTTTCAAACGATATCAAGAAAAAGGCCCTCGGGCCTTATGACTCGCCTTTACAGTCTGATAAATGTCGCAATCAATAATTTTTTTCTCAAGAAAATTTTGATAAGACATGTAGATCAAAATTTGTTCAGTTTTGCAAGATATATTTAGAATGATATCAAAAAATAGGCCTCCGGGCGACATGACTCGCCTGATCAGTCAAATTTGTATCGCAGCAAATAACATTATTAACTTTTTTCTCGAAAAAAGGCTGACCCCTTTAATTAGTGGCCGAGAGGGGCAGAGAGTCTTTAATTTATAACACTTAAATGATCAATGTTTGTAAAACATTACGGAAGCTAAATTGTACGTCTAGATAATATATTTGTATCATTATTTATGAACGAAAATCTCAGTCAAATTCTTATCTCATCACATCTAAAATTGGGCGGAAGACCCACTCGTTGCTCGCAACGAGATCGCATCTAGTTATTAGTATTATTCTTTTTTTATTCTTGTCACCCTTTTTTGTCCACGAGTGTTCTCAGAAACTACTGAAGGGATCAAGATGAAACCTTTTTAGGATGATAGAATACTCTATGTAGATGTGCGGAACGAACGTCATTTTGTCTGAAAATGCATGCATGTGCATGCACGTGCATTGGATTTTTTGTTTACAAACTTTGGAATTCGTCTAACTTTTTTATTTTTCAATGAAATCGTTTGATATTTATATTGGAGGTATAACTTGAGACCCTTAAACGTTTAGCATCGTCAAAATTTCAATTCTGCACGCGCATGCACGTGTGCTTCAATTTGATTGGATAATACAAAACCGTTTATAACTTTCATGTAAATTAAGATTATTTAATGATATTTACAGGATAGGTAAAGATTATAAATATCTACAAATCTGTGTTATAAAAATTGAAAACCCGCATGTGCACGCACGTGAATTGACATTTGAATATTCAATTCTTTCAATGACCATAACTTTTTTGTTTTTTGTCAAAATCTTTTCAAACTTGTATTGTATATGTATCTTGATATTCTTAACAAAAGTGTATAGTCATAATTACCATCCGGCACGTTCATGCACGTGTGCTAAATTCTGATTGGACGATTTTCAAATCGCCATAACTTTCTTATAAATGATGGAAACAATATGAAATTTATACTGTAAGTATATCTATCAAATGTCTATTGAATGACATCAACATTGATGCCGAGTCATACTCACGTGCCCGTGTATGCACGTGCATATCTTTTCTTTCATTTTTCGGGTACTAAAATGGTCATAACTATTGAATTAAAAACTGAAATGAATTCAAATTTACCCTGAGCATCTATGATATGAATGTCTATGAAATGGTGTCAACAAATTTTCCATTATCAAAATCGTGTGCGCGTGAATGCGCGTGCATTTTAATTCTTGATGTCTAAATTTAAGTATTGGTCTATAACATTTTGAGATTGCAATGAATAGGTTTGAAAATTAGGTTGCAGGTATGTTTAGGGCCTCTGAATTTATTAATAGTCTCAAAATCACTTCCCTGCACGCGCATGCACGTGCGCTTAATTCTGATTGGACGATTTTGAAATCCCAATAACTTTCTTATGAGTGAAGCGATCGATACCAAATTCATATAGTAAGTATATTGTTCAAATGTCTATTGAATAGCATCAACAAAATTGTTATGTGGTACTCACACGCACGTGTATGCACGTGCATTGATTTCGGTCTTTGTAGTTTTGAGTTGCCGTTAATTTCTAGTTTTTCATTGAACAGTTCTGAAACTTCTCTTGTACTCATATAGTAAGACTTCTAATGTATCAAGATGGTCGAATTATTTATATGCACGTGTATGCACGTACGTGCACGTACACTAAACTCTCAGATCTTTATAACTGATTTGTATTAGCATGAAATGGACTGAAGGTTATAAAAGAGTTCTATATTCACATGTTTCACAGTTTACAATGGCCAAACCACTTGTACTGAAATAAATGACACCACTTGCTAAATGGGGGAATGTTTGGGGAACATCTGTAACGGTCCCCGTTACAATAAGTACTAGTTATTATTATTATTCTTTCTTTCTTCTTGGGACTTTTTTGTCCACGAGTGTTCTCAGAAACTACTCAAGGGATCAATATGAAACCTTTTTAGGATGATAGTATAGCATATGTAGATGTGCGGAACGAATGTCATTTTGCATGAAAATGCATGCATGTGCATTGAATTTTTTGTTTACAAACTTTGGAATTAGTCTAACTTTTTTATTTTTCAATGAAATCGTTTGGTATTTATATCGTAGGTATAACATGGGACCCTTAACTGTTTGGCATCGTCAAAATTTCAATTTTGCACGCGCATGCACGTGTGCTTCAATTTGATTGGATAATACAAAACCGTTTATAACATTCATACCAATTAAGGAAATTTAATTATATTTAGAGGATAGGTAGACATGTCAAATATCTACAGATCGATGTAATAAAAATTGCAAACGCGCATGCGCACGCACGTGCATTGTCTTTTGAAGGTTCAATTCTTTCAATGACCATAACTTTTTTGTTTTTTGTCAAAATCTTTTCAAACTTGTATTGTATATGTATCTTGATATTCTTAATAAAAGTGTATAGTCATAATTACCATCCGGCACGTGCATGCACGTGTGCTAAATTCTGATTGGACGATTTTCAAATCGCCATAACTTTCTTATAAATGATGGAAACAATATGAAATTTATACTGTAAGTATATCTATCAAATGTCTATTGAATGACATCAACATTGATGCCGAGTCATACTCAAGTGCCCGTGTATGCACGTGCATAGCTTTTCTTTCATTTTTTGGGTACTAAAATGGTCATAACTATTGAATTAAAAACTGAAATGAATTCAAATTTACCCTGAGGATCTATGATATGAATGTCTGTGAAATGGTGTCAACAAATTTTCCATTATCAAAATCACGTGCGCGTGAATGCGCGTGCATTGTAATTTTTGACGTCTAAATTTAAGTATTGGTCTATAACATTTTGAGATTACAATGAATAGGTTTGAAAATTAGGTTGCAGGTATGTTTTGGGCCTGACAATTTATTAATAGTCTCAAAATCACTTCCCTGCACGCACATGCACGTGCGCTTAATTCTGATTGGACGATTTTGAAATCCCAATAACTTTCTTAAGAGTGAAGTGATCGATACCAAATTCATATAGTAAGTATATTGTTCAAATGTCTATTGATTAGCATCAACAAAATTGTTGTGTGGTACTCACGCGCACGTGTATGCACGTGCATTGATTTCGGTCTTTGTAGTTTTGAGTTGTCGTTAATTTCTCGTTTTTCATTGAACAGTTGTGAAACTTCTCTTGTACTCATATAGTAAGACTTCTAAAATTATTTATATGCACGTGCATGCACGTACGTGCACGTGCACAAAACTCTCAGATCTTTATAACTGATTTGAACTAGTATGAAATGCACTGAACGTTATAAGATAGTTATATATTCACATGCTACACAGTTTGCAATGGTCAAAACCACTTGTACTGAAATAAATGTCACCACTTACTAAATGGGGGAATGTTTGGGGAACATGTGTAACGGTCCCCGTTACAATAAGTACTAGTTACTAAAGGCTTTATTTCTGGTTCGATTCCATGGGTTCTTCAGATTGGGGGAATTAGTTGTTACATCAAAAACACAGTCAGTCAGAGTCATTCAAAGATCAGATGTGCATTTTGAGGCAGTAAACGGCAAGCTAAAGCAGGTGCAATTAGTCCTGCGAAATTTCAAAACGATTAAGTGTGGGCAACCACAGATTATTACCCTAGAAGCATCAGTCAATACTAATGCATGCCCAGTACATGTTTTATTCAACTACCTGAAACATTATCGTCATTCCGGTGGACCTCTTTTCCAGTTTTTAGATGGTTGTCCTGTGTCTTATTCCTTTGTAGCACAAAAGTTGAATCAAGTTATAACATTCATTGGGCTCAATCCAAAACAATATAAGGGTCACAGCTTAAGGATTGGAGCTACTACTCATGCCTCTAAGCTGGTTTTTTTTTAGAGAATGCTATTCAGAATATGGGTAGATGGAAGTCTGATGCTGTCAAACGTTACATCCGTTTGGGTTCAGTTCCTGTCACACTTCATTGAAGAAAATTCCTTGAACACATATTTAGGGATTTAGAGGTAGTCTAGTCATTATTTATGTCAGTATTAGCATACTATCCCAGCCCGTTAGTAGTGCAATTTTGTCTAAATTCCAACCCCCCACCCCTTTTTCATCGTAGTTCAGATGATGTCTGCTACCACCCCCAGGGTCTGTAGTTCAGATTATGTCTGCTACCACCCCTGTGATTTGTAGTTCAGATTATGTCTGCTACCGCCTCCATGATTGGTAGTTCAGGTGATGTCTGCTACCACCTCCATGATCTGTAGTTCAGATTATGTCTACTACCACCCCCGTGTCATGAGGGTTCAAGTGTAAATATCCTATATTTGTTAACAAATATGTAGTTGCTTTCGTTTGCTTTTTGTTGCTGGCCACCTGACAAATCAGTTAATCACAATTTTCAATGTGTTCATGTTACCTGTCTCAACAGAATTTTTTCTGACATTTTGATAAGCAATGTATGTCACCAGTCCCATCTTTGTCCTTTGGGTGGCGGAATCCAATTTTCATTGGATTTATGGCGGAACTTTGTTGATGCCACCTTCATGTTTACATGTTCTTGGTTTTTACATCAAGGGGAGATCACCCTGCCATTGAATTTTACTATTGTGTGTAAATATGTTACCCGGTGATCCCCGAATTTTTTATATGTGCTTTAACATGTTTTTATACTTATACATTCTTATGTATATTGTTTCTCTTAAGTTCTAGGGAGATCCCACTGTCTGTCATAGCATTTGCTCAATAAGTCGGATTATGTTTGTTGGGGATCTCCCCATTAGTAATGTAGTTGATTTGTAGTAGTTTATTACGTTCGTCATTAATAAATGACATTTTTCATCCAAACTGATATGGTTGTTTTCTAAGGTAAAAATTAACAAAGCTACAGGTCTAAGATGGAACTGGAAATAATAAGTTTTGGAGTTATATGCAATATTGGGAAATCAAAAGATAAATGGAGGACATAAAAAGTTTTTTCTTCTTATTTCAGTTGTTATTGTTGTGTTCATCGCTTGCTTGGGTTTCATTTTTAGCTCTTCTGAGCCAAAGGCTCAGAGAGCTAATGCTATGGCCATTTGTGCGGTGTGCGTAAACTTTTTAGAAAAAGGGCTATAACTCAAGAACCCCTTGGCCATTTTTTTTCAAATTTGGTACAGGGTATCATTGGCCCAAGGGCTTTCATACATACTAAATAAAGGGATGTGACCCTTTAACAAGGGAAGATAATCAGGAAAATACAAACAAAACTAGTGGTTGCTAAAAAATCTTCTTCTCAAGAACCACAGGGCAGATTATCACCAAACTTACACATAAGGATGAGGATATGTTGTAGATTAAAAATTGTTCAAGGCATTACCCTGGGGCAAAGGGCATGGTCTCAAGGTCACTTCAAAGTTGACCAAAATTTAAATTTTTTTTAAATTCCTTAAATCTTAGATATTTTAGTCATTATAAGGACTAGGATCATCAAATTTTGATAGTTGATTCATCTTAGGACCTTGTGTCAAGTTGTCTCAAAAGTAGGTCACGGTGACCTACTTTTTGAATTTTGCAGGTATTTATTTTAAAATTAATTTTGATGCATATCTTGGACACTTTGAAGCCTATGATCATCAAAACTTGTCAGTTGGTGGATCATGGGACCTCGAAATGCGTCAACTGAAAAATAGGTCACCGTGAATTTTATGGCTCATCATTTATAGATATATTTTAAGTTGTTATTTCAAATACCGAGAGGTTTAGAATCATCAAATCTTGTAAGTTGATGCATCTTGGGGCCTTGAAACATATTTATCAAAAAGTAGGTCACAGTGACCTACTTTTTGAATTTTGCAGATATTCAAATTTCACATTTTCAATTTTAGATGCATATTTTGGGCACTGTAAAACCTAGGATCATCAAACTTTGTCAATTGATGCGTCTTCAGTCTTCGGTTTGTGTCGACCAAAAAGTAGGTCACCGTGACCTACTTTTGGTATTTGACAGCTAAATTACTATATTTCAGACACTATTTGACCTACAATCATCAAACTTTGTCAGGTGATGCATCTTGAGTCTTCGGAGTGTATCGACCAAAAAGTAGGTCACTGTGACCTACTTTTGGCATTTGACAGTTATATTTATATATTTCAGTCACTAATTGACCTACAATCATCAAACTTTGACAGTTGATGCATCTTGAGTCAATGGAGTGTGTCGCCCAAAAGGTAGGTCACCTTGACCTACTTTTGGAATTTGACGGCTATATTTATATATTTCAGATACTATTTGACCTACAGTCATCAAACTTTGTCAGTTGATGGGTCTTGCATGTTCAAAGGGTGTTGACCAAAAAGTAGGTCACCTTGACCTACTTTTGGAATTGGACGGCTATATTTATATATTTCAGATACTATTTGACCTACAGTCATCAAACTTTGTCAGTTGATGGGTCTTGCATGTTCGGAGTTCGCTGACCAGAAAGTAGGTCACCATGACCTATGATTGGAATTTGACAGCTATATTTCAATATTCAGATACTAATTGGCTTAAAATCATCAAACTTTGTCAGTTGATATTTCTTGGGTTCTCAAAATGTGTAAACGAAAAAGTAGGTCACATTGACCTACTTTTTTTGAATTCTTAGGATTTAACTAAAGATTTAGAATACTAAGAGGCTAAGAATAGAAATGGTGGGGTTGTACAATTTATCAGAAGAGCGATTCTAGGCCCTTGGGCCTCTTGTTATATATTGCCGTTATGAAAATTACAACCGTCAGCAGAGAAACGTGATGCTAAATTACTTATATTATTACACAGAGGACCCAACAGAATTGCAAAATTACATGGAAATAAACAATGTAGGTTTTAGGGAAGAAGTTAATACCACTTCTTTTTGAAGTGGTCATAGGATTTTACATAGAAAATACATAGCTAGAAAGATATAATGGCATGAGCTACATGCCTGCTTTGCTTTAAATGTAAGCATAGTCATTGTACTGCTTTGCTTTAAATGTAAGCATAGTCATTGCACATTATTTCTTCTTCTTTAGATTTCATGTATGTCAATAGTGAAGTTTCTGTTTTTTATGTATACTTACTGGTGCACATAGCACATTTTGTTAAAAGCAAATACAGTTGTTTACACTTTATGGAACATTCTATGGATGGTTTCTCATTCATACAGTAGTGGCAAATACAGTTGTTTACACCTTATGGAACATTATATGGATGGTTTCTCATTCATACACTAGTGAATGCTTTTATCTAAATATGACAGATTTTGATTCACATTAATTACTTGTGAACAATGTTTCCACTACTTTATATATTATCCATTTACTGAATAATGGATCCTTTCATGTAAATATTTTTCTTTATGATGTTCGCCTTTTACCATACCCTCAATTGTATGGATAGTTAGTAGTAAGGGTAGTAGTCTGGGGGTCAGTATGGAGTCAATGACGTCACAGCCCATCCCATAAAGCAGTTTGGGATCACCCATCCCATAAAGCAGTCTGGGGTCACCCATCCCATAAAGCCGTCTGGGGTCACCCACCCCAAAAACCTGTCTGGGAGTTCACCCTTCCATTTGTTCACACGATCAATATTCTGGTTTTCCCACTGAGGGATTCTCTCAGACACACCCTATATATCCTTTGTGATTATTATATAAACTCCAACAGACCGGAAGAGTACGAACTTGGAAAAAGGCCTGCTTTATAAAAGGACTTAAGTTCCTACTTGACAAGGGACTTAGAGTTACCGAAGTAATTACAGATGCACATCTGCAAGTCAGTGCTGTAATGAGTAAGTCCCTTGTTGCAGTTTCCAAATTATTCAAAGTTTTCTTGTAAATATCAGCTTTTCTGACTCATTGGTAATTGAGAAGAAGACTTTTAAAGATTTTTCCTATAAATTTGTATGTAAAACTTTGATCCCCTATTGTGGCCCCATTCAACCCCCGGGAGCCATGATTTGAACAAACTTGAATCTGCACTATGTCAGAAAGTTTTCATGTAAAAATCAGCTTTTCTGGCTCAGTGGTTCTTGAGAAGAAAATTTTTCCTATATATTTGTATGTAAAACTTTGATCCCCCTTGGGGCCCATCCTACCCCCGGGGGCCATGATTTGAACAAACTTGAATCTGCACTATGTCAGAAAGTTTTCATGTAAAAATCAGCTTTTCTGGCTCAGTGGTTCTTAAGAAGAAGATTTTTAAAGATTTTTCCTATATATTTGTAGTAAAACTTTGATCCCCTATTGTGGCCCCATCCAACTCCCGGGGCCTATGATTTGAACAAACTTGAATCTGCATTATGGCAGGAAGCTTTCATGTAAATCTCAGCTTTTCTGGCTTAGTGGTTCTTGAGAAGAAGATTTTTTAAGGTTTTCCCTTTATATTTGTATGTAAAACTTTGATCCCCCTTGTGGCCCCATCCTACCCCCGGGGGCCATGATTTGAACAAACTTGAATCTGCACTATGTCAGAAAGTTTTCATGTAAAAATCAGCTTTTCTGGCCCAGTGGTTCTTGAGAAGAAATTTTTTCCTATATATTTGTATGTAAAACTTTGATTTCCTATTGTGGCCCCATCCAACCCCCGGAGCCCATGATTTGAACAAACTTGAATCTGCTTTATGTCAGGAAGCTTTCATGTAAATCTCAGCTTTTCTGGCTTAGTGGTTCTTGAGAAGAAGATTTTAAAAGTTTTTCCCTATATATTTGTGTGTAAAACTTTGATCCCCCCTTGGGGCCCCATCTTATCCTCGGGGGCCATGATTTGAACAAACTTGAATCTGCACTATGTCAGAAAGTTTTCATGTAAAAATCAGCTTTTCTGGCTCAGTGGTTCTTGAGAAGAAGACTTTTAAAGATTTTTCCTATATATCTGTATGTAAAACTTTGACCCCCTATTGTGGCCCCATCCGACCCCCGGGGGCCATGCTTTTAACAAATTAGAATCTGCATTATATAAGGAAGCTTTCATATAAATCTCAGCTTTTCTGGCTCAGTGGTTCTTGAGAAGAAGATTTTTAAAGATTTTCCCTATATATTTGTATGTAAAACTTTGATCCCCCCTTGTGGCCCCATCCTACTCCCGGGGGCCATGATTTGAACAAACTTGAATCTGCTTTCAGGTAAATGTCAGCTCTTCTGGCCCAGTGGTTATTGAGAAGAAGATTTTTAAATGATCCCACCCTATTTTTGCATTTTTGTGATTATCTCCCCTTTGAAAGGGACATGGCCCTTCATTTGAACAAACTTGAAAGCCCTTCACCCAAGGATGCTTTTGGCCATGTTTGTTTGAAATTGGTCCAGTGGTTCATGAGAAGAAGATGAAAATGTGAAAAGTTTACCGACAGACAGACGGACGCCGGACAAAATGTGATCAGAAAAGCTCACATGAACCTTCGGTTCAGGTGAGCTAAAAAAAAACAACCAAACAGATGACCGCTAATTGTACATTAGCATAATTACCAGTGTTCAAATTTCCTAGGTTGCAAATGAGAAGGGTGGCAAGAACACAGCTCTGATGGAGTGGACTAAGGATATTGTAAACCATTACTGGTATACTTCTCAGATTGCCAACACAAAGGATGAATTTATTGTAAGTCTAAAAATGAAGGAAATGTCTCTTCGTCGACTGTGACATAACATTTTGTAAGGGTGTAAGCATGAATTGAAGTTCAGGGAATATTTATATGTAAATGTAAGTTAGTGATAGATCGCTTACCATAAATTTTATGCAATTTTTTTTATTTTACAATTTGAAGCAGATGTAGTTTTCATCAATTTTACGAAGTTTTTAAATGTAATATATATAGATAAAGTCTTACGAACAGTATTGGTTCCTTTTCTGGAATTCATCTTATTGAACTTTTTATCAGGGACTGTGGATTAGTATTTTGCATCATGTGACAAATGTCCATGAATGGATTTTGCCATACAGCAGCACCAATAGTTGCCAGCATGGTCCACTAACACAGGAGAGAAACAAAGGATGGTTAGAAAAAGACTCTCCAGCACATCTTGCCCTAAGGAGAATAGTCATGGACAAGAGGCTGCTGAATAATGTACCTTATTACCTCAACTTCAGGTATGTACGTGAAAATATAGACATATTTCACACCTCTATCTTACTATTTTTTCAAGTATGAAAAATAATTTTCGAAAACTGCTAATATTGCTATTTGTCTTGTAAATTCGAATAAGGTCTCAGCAGGAAGTAAATGTCACACCTCACATATAGCCCCTGGTTTCAAGGTTGTTGTTTTTTTGTTATGTAAATTGTCAGTCTTGGAATTTAAATGTATATACCTTACACATTTGATTTAGAAGTATGGTTTTATTTGACATGTAATAGTTATTTATACATGCAGTATACATATCTCTTTCTTTATACATTTTAGGAGCACATCAGTCCTTGAAACTTTCCAGAATCTAATACTAATGTATTTTCTAAAAGACATTTGTATACTCCACCAACATACAAAGGAAGGAACCAACTTGCAGCTCTTGATCATAATGCTCATGTTCAGAGACCGCTATTGAAAAATAAAGATGGAACAATGAGGTTGGTATGACTTTCATTATTGTCTGACATATCAAACAAGCAAGACTGCAATATTTATATTTTTGCCTTGGTATCCTCATCAGATTTGACTATTTATCCTGTTTATTTGCCTATTTCTTATGCAATAATTCTATCTTATACCAGAAATAACACCAATTAACATTTCTGGCTGACATCACCATGTTAAATGAATGCTGCTACCAATCTGATATGCCCCATTATGCATGGAAGAGGATCATTATGTTCAAGGAATGTCATAAGTGTAGGAAGAAACCACTTTAAACCCATTCCATGTTATATTTTCTTATGAATATATTTTTTATTATTTTTACCTTAGGTATCAAAGAATTTACCAAAAGAAAAGTAGCAGATGGTCAGTAAGTGCCCTAAAGACCGAAAAGACCTACGACCACATTCCTGACCTAATCTGCTGTATATTGACACGCCGTATTGAGGACGACATTGGGATGCAGAACAATGTTGTCCTTGGACAGCATGATCCAAGGAGATTGTCTGCACATCCAGCACCTATGCCACCTCCTCTTACACATCAAATAGCTGAGGAGCAGCGGTCTCGCTTCAGCGCAGATGGCAGTAGAACATTTGAGGATCCAGATCAGACAATTGACTACATATACACACAGCAATAAAACATAAATATAGAAATAAGTGTCTCATTACAATATAATTTATTTATCCTAATCTACCACCCACAAAACCCCTGTATTGTCCAAAAACTGTCTGGGTATCTGTCCCTTATTTTCCACACACAGCAGCTTGGAATTACACGGCGATTACCAGCTCCATGGTAGCCATGCTGCCAGAGAATAAATTGTATGTAAGCTGCTTGGCGTTTTCCACAATTAAAATCGTTGTCAGGTGCTGCAGTCATGACATCTTGTCTGTAGCGCTGTGCCACTACAAGAACCAGAGGGTCCAATACAATAAGATCAAAGTCCTGAAAAAGAACAACTAGAGTAAATCATGTAGACAAGATAAAGACTATATCAGTGCATGTATGACAAGACATCCTCGTAAGTGGTAAACCTTACAAAGAGTATAAATTGGAGAACAAGCATTGTCTAAAATTGTGTTTAGGTTCATGTTAAATTATAAGTAAAACAATGATAACCAAAGTAACTTTAAAATGGCACAAGAACAATTGCAAGTAATTTAAGGTATATCCTTACAGGCAGAGTGGAAAGACAGTCTATTGGTATCTGCCCACAGCACATCTTTTCCTCCTCAGAAGGCATCTCCCTACATTTTTGGCAAACACACCATGTAGGCCATGCAGCATCTGCTGGTGGGTGATAGCCATCCCTTTGCTCCTCTGAGGACTCATTCACAACCTGAAAAACGAGAGAAGGATATCGCTGGCATAGTCTCTCAACTACCCCTCTCAGCCTGTCCTCTGATAACTGGGAAATACGATCCTGCAAAAAAAGGGATAAAATGCATTTCAGTCTGTACAACTGTCATTTACACTAATTGTTGACATGAAAAGTTAGGCATTGTTTAATGAATACAAGAGGAAGTTCTCTTTGAACACCGTTGCATAGCTGCCTTGTGAAAGGTAAGGAATGACAACTTACACATTCTGGTTATTTTGCAGCAGTCAACAATGCTGTCAAGATGACATACAAGTATCAAAAGATTGATTATTTCAAGTAGTTTCCACATACTTCTGAAATAGTATTTGAAAATGTGTAAAATGTGGGCTGTGGTGTTGGTATAATGTTCTGTTTTGGATGTCAACTTGGATACTAACCCGTAGTTGCACATCTCTTTCTTCTCTGGCAATTGCAGCCAATTCCGCCCTGTTTGGGAGTTGTGGCCCAAAAACAACACGACCTCTCCGTCCTCTACCGCCAGCATTTCTCACACGATTACCAGGTCTTCTTTCTCCACCACCACGCCTGCCACTACCTCTGCATCTACCTCTTGCCCGACCACGCGCCTGGGGTATTCCAGGACTTGATGGGGTCTCATGGCCACTTGGTCTAGCTGATCGTGATCTATTAGAACTGTCTGAAATCTGAAAGGTTTATATCAAAATATGATGGTTGTAATTCTAAAATAAAACAAACTTCCTCCATAAATATTTGGCAGATATGTCGAACATTCACATATTTATTGCAGGTTGATAAATCTAACCTGTTACGTCGAACACGTGGTTGCTATTTATAGTTTGTAAAGGAATTCAGGCGTGTCATACCAGTAAGACCGGTTTTGTAGAGCATGATTAGCAGGTTCTGTTTCTCAGTCATTCGAGCTCAAGACTTTGCGCTGTTCACACGCTGTACTATGTCTGACTCCGAAAACGATTTGATGGGCGTAGACACAGAAAAGGATTCTACATGTAACAACCCTGTTAATCCTTGTACAGATATTACAGATACTTTCAATTTATTCAAGTGCTATTTGGATTCTTCACTCAGTTCCTTTAAGAAAGAACTCTTGGACAGCCAGGAAGGTCGGGAAATTGATCTGCAGAAGAAACTTAAGAAGGACATAGCTTCCTCCATAAAGTCACCCGGCAATAAAATTCAGTTCGAATTTAATGAAGAAATCATTTCCGATGTACAAAAATTGCAGAAAAAGGTAAAGTCCAACAAAGAGTGTGTTGCCGTGTGTGAAAACATTGCCAACAAATTATCCAAGCGTAACAAGCTGATTCGAATTGCCGACAACTCACCAGCAGGTTGGGCTACCGTTAACCAGTATGAGCATAATGATATCGCATCGGATTCCGACGATGACAGAAAATTGCGCCAAGCCGAAAACAGAGCTTTACGAGCCATTAAGGGAAAGAAGCGCTTCCAGCCGTATAACAAGACACGCCCCTCTGGTTACAGTGCTCCTCAGTCTACTTCTGGTAATATTCCTGCAGCGGCCGGAAGCCAGCAGCAGCTTTTTCGTGGCTTCGAGAAAAGACGACAGCCCTCAGCCTACGATATCTGCTTTCACTGTAAATCCGCTGGGCATTGGAGGAAATATTGTCCCCTCTTCAGTGTTGGTAACCAACAAAACAATGCAGGATCCTCTAGCAAATGATAAGTATGCCAATGTTGATCTCATGATAGATGAATGCTACATGTCTAGCAAGAATACTGATTTTGATATCGTATTTAAACATCAGATATATTTGAACAATTTTGAAAGTTCCCACGATTGTAAAGGAGTCAAACATCGCTTGAAAAATGTTTTAGAATTTTGGAAATCTATCAATGTATCTGATTTCATTATCAGTACTATAAGCACTGGTTATGTAATTCCTTTCATTATGCCACCTAAACAAATGTGTATGAAAAATAACAGGTCTGCTTTGCTTAATATGGAATTTGTTTCAGAGGCTGTTTCAGATTTGTTAGAGACCGGGTGTATTTTGCAAGTCCCATTCAAGCCTGTTATTGTAAATCCGCTTAGTGAAGCAGTGAATGGTTCTGGTAAGAAAAGGTTAATTTTGGATCTGAGCGTTTTGAACAAGTTCGTCAGAAGAGATAAAGTAAAATTTGAGGATTGGAAGGTTGCAATACAGTATTTTCAACAAGGGTGCTACATGTTCAAATTCGATCTTAAGTCTGGCTACCATCATATTGATATATGTTCATCCCAACAAACTTTCTTAAGGTTCTCTTGGGAAAGTTTCTTTTACGTTTTTACTGTCTTACCATTCGGCCTTAGTTCAGCGCCTTACATATTTACTAAGTGTTTGAGACCAATAGTAAAATATTGGAGACAATCGGGTATCAATATAGTTCTATATTTAGACGATGGATTAGGAATGGCACAATCCTACGAGAAAGGTGTTTCAGAAAGCGTATTTGTGAGAGATTCTTTGGAACGTGCAGGGTTTTTAGTAAATTCTGAAAAGTCAGTTTTTCAACCATGTCAAAAATTAGAATGGCTTGGGTTGTTATGGAACTCTAACCTGTTTTGTTTGTCTATTACAGAGAAACGTATTCAGGACTGTAAACAAAATTTAGCAGATTTGTTTCACAGACTGCCTCATATTACCGCTAGACAATTGGCCCAGTTTACGGGTAGGATTATTTCTATGGGTCCGGTTATTGGTAATGTCAGTAGGCTTATGACTCGGAAGTGCTACGAATTGATAGAGTCTAGGTTTTCATGGGACAGTTTAATTAAATTTGATAGTTTGCATGGGTTTATAACTGAACTTGTGTTTTGGTCGAACAATTTAGAAAATTACAACTGTCGTTATATGAATGGTTACTCCAAAACATATGCGATTTTGTGTACAGATGCTAGTTCTGTAGCGGCTGGAGCAGTTTGTCATCTTTCAGGTACACAACAGTTCTTTCACAGTAATTTTTCAAAGATAGAGAGTGCAAAAAGTTCTATCTGGCGGGAACTTAAAGCTATTCAGCTTGCTTTGTTTTCGTACAAAGAGCAATTGAGCGGTAAATCTGTGAAAAATACACCGACAGTAAAAACTGTGTCTCTATCGTGAAAAGTGGCAGTATAAAAAGTACATTACAGGATATAGCTTTTTCTATTTTTCATTTGTGCTTACAGAAGAGAATTTCCTTAGACATTGCTTGGATCCCTAGAACATTGAATGATCAAGCAGATTTTTTAAGTAAGTTGGTAGACCATGATGACTGGTCTGTTTCTCAAGAATTTTTTGAGTTTATGAATGATTTGTGGGGTCCTTTTACAGTGGACAGATTCGCAAGTCATTCGAATACAAAGTTACCGAGATTTAACTCTTTATTTTGGAATCCAGGTACGGACGCAGTAGACTGTTTTTCACAGGACTGGTATTCCGATAACAATTGGCTCGTGCCGCCTAAGGTTCATTATTAGCCGTCAAACTTGGTTTCTGAATGTGGTAACGGTATGTACTGTCTGAATCGGGTGCATGTATATGGCAAGGTCCTAGTACAGTGGTACTGTGTGACAAGGTCATGAGTATGAATCGATAGAGTTCTTATTGTATACATAGATTTATTGACAATCAGAATGACAATGTCATGGTACAGGAATTGTATGGCAATGAGACACGGTCTAAGTACTCATGTGGGTATTAAGTGACATGATCTAAGGATTCTTTGACACGGTCCCTGTTATTAGACAGAGTGACAAGGTCATGTTTTAAAAATTATCTTAACTAGATATTTATCAGATTGTTTATGCTTACATTTTTCAGATATGTTCCACATTGGAAGATGGTGTTCATTTCAGACATCGGAGAAAAATTTAGCCGACTTAAGGTTTTATTGTGAAAAGTCAAAGTCTGATAATACCTTACGTAAATATCGATATGCGTTCAAATCATGGATCAATTGGTGCCGCTCTCAAAATCCAAAGATTCAACACATTCCTGCTACAGACTATCATGTTTCATTATTTTTGATTCACTTATCCAAACAATTCAGTGTCTAAAGTGAATGAAGCTTTTTACGCAATTTCGTGGGCCCACAATATTTCAGGCACGGATAATCCTTGTCATTCATCTTTAGTCGTTTCGGTTTTGGAAGGAGCGCGTAGAATTACTTCAAAACCCGTCACTAAGAAAGAACCCATAACTCCAAAAATTCTACAACGGATAGTGGAACGTTACGGATCTTCAAGAAACAGCTTACCTGACATTAGAATATCATGTATGTGCTTATTAAGTTATGCAGCGTTTTTGCGTTTTTCAGAACTTGTGAATATTAAGCGTTCTGACATAGCATTTTATGATGATCATTTTTCTCTGTTTATATCCAAAAGTAAAACAGACAAATACAAACAAGGTAGCAATGTTATTGTTTCTAAAACAAATAATGTCACCTGTCCTTATAATATGTTGAAGTTGTATTTGCAGGTTGCTGTTATTGCATCAGATTCTGACTGTTTCATTTTTAGGGCAGTTACTTTTTGTAAAAAATCGGGTAGCTATAAATTAAGAAAGTCTGGACCACTGTCATATTCTAGGGCTAGAGAGATATTACTTGATGCATTGGAAAATGTGGGTGTGGATAAATCTAAATTTGGTCTTCACAGTCTCCGATCTGGGGGTGCTACCGCAGCTGCCAATGCTGGTGTAAACGACAGACTGTTTAAGAAACACGGCAGATGGAGGTCAGATAATGCCAAAGATGGCTATGTTCATGAAAATATTCATTCTTTATCATCAGTTTCTAAGTCATTGGGTATTTGATGCTATTCTCGAAAATATAAATATCAATAAAATTTGTATTATCATTTTTTCTTCTTTTCCCCTTTCTTTGTATTTCGAATGTGCAAGTCTTGGAGCAATTACCCATAAAAAGTGTTGTTGTGATTTTGAATCAGGTAGTAAATATTTTATGTTCGTTTGAGACTGGTCGAATTAGAACATAAACATATTTATTGCAGGTTGATAAATCTAACCTGTTACGTCGAACACGTGGTTGCTATTTATAGTTTGTAAAGGAATTCAGGCGTGTCATACTAGTAAGACCGGTTATGTAGAGCATGATTAGCAGGTTCTGTTTCTCAGTCATTCGAGCTCAAGACTTTGCGCTGTTCACACGCCGTACACCCACCCACCCTCTACATACACATTGCTATTGTGTTGTAATGTATATTATCATACAGGTTTATAATGTACATGATACAAATATTTGTTACAAAGAAGGTATATATATATATATATATATATATATATATATATATAGAGTTATATGTCATTGTAGATATTATTCCTCAAGGCAGTGAGGCAGATTGCTTGATATATGTACTTATGAATAAATGTGCATGTCTTGGAGCAATTACCCATAAAAAGTGTTGTTATGATTTTGAATCAGGTAGTAAATATTTTATGTTCGTTTGAGACTGGTCGAATTAGAACATAAGATCAATTATTGAAAAACAATGTTTCCAGTATTGTCCATTGAAGGGGATACGGTGATATTTTTTTATTGTTGATTGCATTGATGGAGTTTGATGGATGGTTGTCCAATTCAAATTTAAACCCCATCTTCCCTTTTATATTGAGCGCAGTCGTTTGCATAAATGTTTTCCCCAAAGTTTGTGTTTTTCTCGTGCGGTAAGAAAGACTTATTTTGCATAGGGTTTCCCGTGATTTTATAAGAAGCCGCATTCTTACACCCGAAGTGTGAGTTGATTTTTTTTTTTTAAAATATCTAAACTAATATAAACAATATGTATGAATGAAGTTCATAACAAATAATAATTTACAAAGTTAAAATTAAAAATAATGTTCACTAAATAATGTGTTTAGAATTATAAGTGCAACGAAAATAGTGAGAAAATATTGTTCTACGTAAAACATCAAAATAAATCCCGGTATAAATAGTTTTGCATTTGATTGTCTAGTTATCTTATTCTATAAGTAATAACAAAATGCAGATGTAAATATCTAAATTATAAATATATAGACATGTCTTTTCTAAATACAATAATGTACAAGTTGAGTTACTATTTACTTCACGATTTTGTTAGTTGCAATGATCTCCGTATGTGTACCCCTTTCCTTATTTGTTTCATCATTCGTCTTTGTTTACAGAGCGTTTCGCACAAAATGAACATTTTACCGAATATTATGAATGTAGTTTTTGTAGAATATCATATTTATGCTAAATTATTGCATTGCAAAGTGATAACAAAGCAAAATACATATGATTATATACGTTTTCAATGAAATGCACGTGACTTACCTCTTCATCCATCGTGTGTTATCAGTGCTAATCTGGGTCGCACGCGTGCGGTCGGAAACGAGGCCATGCATAATTAATGAATCTTGGAATCGAAAATACCGAGGTATGTACGCTTAATTCGTCAATTTTAAAACATAAAACGCCATTTAACATTCCAGTTTTGAGTTTTTAATGGTAAAACTACTGAATGGAATCGATAACTGGACACCCAAAAGCGCCGAATTTATAACTTTAAGAGTTAGTATGTAGTTTGTACCGGGTAAGTTTATTATAGGTTTTTCCTTTCCAAGTCCTGTTTCAAGGTGTAGTGGATAGCGGTAGGAGATTTTATACTTTAGTACTGACATTCATATTATATGCAGTACTCTCTATTTAGGTCAAGATGTAGCTCGTTCTTTTTCTATTTTTTTTGGAAACATTTAATATTATTGAAATCAGTAGAGACATATTCAGATATTTTCATTCCGTCACATTTCCTGACCTCATCTACAAACATTTCATTTTTGTTTGATTCATTTCCACCTTGATCCTATTTCACACTTTGTTATTTCATTATTCAATTTGTTATCATCTACAAATCTTAAATCATTAATAAATTGTAGACTCTTTACTGGTGTTTTCATTCGGATGTATTGAATAACGATACCTAGGTTCAATTTTACTAGAACCAGTGTTAGCAGGGCATTTAATCACCCGAGTTATTGCCCCTGGTATACTGGTTCTTGTTATAGAAGTTTGGTTGTTGTGACCCTTGTATAGAATTTGGGTTCCCGTGGTCAAGATTCCCGTTACAAAACAAAGCATTGAGTTCAGTTGCTGTTTTTGTATTAAATAATTAAAATATATTTAAACTTTTATTCGTGCATGGATCTTTAGACATTTGTTCTGTATTACCCATGATACCACAGTTATACCAAGATGATACAGCCGTTTGTTCCATACCTGGATCTTCAAACATTTGTTCCATAATAACCAAAATTGTATCTAACTAGATTATGCAACCACTCGTTCCATACCCGAGTTCTCCACTATTTGTTCCATTTTACAAGTAGTACCACTATACCATATTCAACTTATATATATCGTCATAAAGAACAAGGGACGTTATTGGCCAAAATTGGCCGCGCCTAAAAAACCGATCATATTTTGCAGGTAGAAAGGTGACAATTTTCTCGTTTCATTCATATATAACATGTACCATTTACTTGTGGCTGATATTGAGAAAATAACGACAATATTGCATTGTTAACTCTGACGCTATCTTCCGACGGTCGCTTTTTCGGAACGACGTCATCGACCTTATAGGATTTACAGTCCCCTGATTCTTCTAGAATATTTTTCTAAAAGTTACAATTTTAACATTTTATATAAAATTACTCATTGAGATCAAAGACTATTGAAAACTGGCATGCTATGGAAAATACATTATTCATTTACATGTAACTTTATCGTGGTCATAGACATTTTGCGGAAGAATTCTGTGTTAATTAGAGTGAGGAAAATAATGCGTGTATTTGTCAAAAATTGTTGAGTAGAACGCAATCATATTTTCGAAGGTGCTGTTCAATGTCCTCCTATTCAAATGAAATATGGAAAATAAAATGGCTCTTGAATTTTCTTTTTCTTGGTTGTGTTTTTTTTGGGGGGGGGGGGGGGGGGGTCATAAATACAAACACTTCGATTGAAAACGTCGATCGAGTCGGATAAAATTATTTGTTATGACATGTACACCAAGGACTATATAACAGGTCTGCTTACATGTGTATGCAATATACATGTTACAGTACATACGAATAAAATATGTGTGCCTGCTGTGGGTATAAATTACAAAATATATTGAATAAAGTGTGGTAAATGTACATGTACTAAACGATACAAATTTATGTTGCATAAATGGGATATCATTTTCTTGGGTACAGCAAAACACGTCAAGTAATATGCATGTAACTTCAGATGGTATATTTCATATAGTAAATGTATTTAAAAACCTCACAGAAATGCGTCCGTGTTTATATCTTTACATTCCCTTAAATGGTCAACAAAGAGTAGTTCCAACTCTCTCTCTCCCCATATAGTATTCATCTTTGATAAATGAAAATTACATCAGTCAGTGCCGTGACTGACGCATGTCATTGTATGCACCGACATTCAGTCTAAATCTAGAACGGACTCTGGAAAGTTGTTTGAGTACATGTATAGACAATGTGGTATATTTAACTGCTTTTCCCTGGCACTTATTTTCATATGCGAATAAGGATATATTGAGTGATCTCCCCCTTATTCTTGATAGTAGTATTGAATGAGAAAAAAATAGGCTCATAATTATGAATTGAACCCATGTAGTGAAGGATACCCCCCCCCCCCCCCACCACACACACACACACTCCCCGACGATTTAAGAATTCGAAGATCAGGCAGAAAGTTTTTATTTGCTAATTAACTACCAACTTCGACCCCCCCCCCCCCCCTCGATAAATGATGCTACGCGTCTATTTCCAAAAGACAGTATATGTAACTACAACATACCTTTTTTAAAAATGAATTTAATAAAAATCATGCATGTAGTTTTTCAATGTATGGGCCAGGCCTATCCAGAACACCTTGACGAGAGAGAGAGAGAGACAGAGAGATATGGTTATATTCCAGTTTTCCTAATCATGGAGGGGGCTTACGTCAATATTAATATAAACGTTTAGCAACAATCATCACAACACATATATTATACATGTCTATATGTGCACCTGTAAATGTGCATCTATTATATATATATATATATATATATATGAATATGATCCCGTGGGGGTCCGGGTTTGAGTAGGCCCTCAGTACCCCTTGCTTGTCGTAAGAGGCGACTAAATGGGATGGTCTTCGGATGAGACCGCAAAAACTGAGGTCCCGTGTCACAACAGGTGTGGCACGATAAAAATCCCTCCCTGCTCAATGGCCATAAGCGCCGAGCATAGGCCTAAATTGTGCAGCCCTTCACCGGCAGTGGTGAGGTATCCATGAGTGAAATATTCTCAAGAGGGGCGTTAAACAACATTCAATCAATCAATCATATGCGATATAGAAAAAAATCTGCCACAACAATGATCGAAGTTTCAAATTGATCACAGGTTTTCGACGTTTTAAAGAAACCACATCTCGTTGGAAGATATAAATAATGATTTGCTGTTATTTTATTTTAATCTAAACCGTTTTAAGAACCTTTGGAATCAATATCTAATTACTAATGTAGTAATATTTAATTTCCACATGCATCATATATACATACATGCATGTACGTTAAGATTGATGTTTATTAACACAAGGAAAAAAACCCGCACAAACACGTCAATATTATTAGCAATGAGTTTTATGCAATAAATTTGATATATTTGTATTAAAGATAGATTAAAATTTAGCGAAAAAAGTAATAGACATCCCAACTATCTAGCTCTTGAGATATAACGTAAAGATAGGACGTCCAAACATATTCCCGTGACTTTTAAAAACGAAAGTAGAATAATTTCCATTCATCATGCGGTGGATTTTGATCCGCCTCCATGACTCGAAAGGCAGACATCATCTGAATTTATTAGGTGCAGATTTTTATGGCAAACTAGGGAAAGCATTAATGCCTCTCTTCCGCAATACCCCCGAATCTCGGTTATCAGAGTCCGCTCCGGGTTTTACTTTATACCCATTTTTCACTTCCGGGGAGTTCATTGAAGTGTTTAGTGTAAACAACGCCTCAGGTACATCTTTTAAAGGCAAACAGTTATCAATAATCGTAAGTATTTTCAGATTTTATTCTTATTTATATAAGTAACAACCATTATCAATGTAAATTATTACGTATTGTACACTTAATGCCAGACCCTCGGTGCATAGGCCTCTAAATTTCGCGCAAGATGTGTAGGTATAGCTCTAGATAGTACTATACTACGAGTAGTCCAAAATGGTCTTACGGCGTATTGATAGAAATTCAGAAGCCTATGCTTGGTGACATGTTTCCCCTGCAGCTAGGCCTAGTTTATATTGAATTTCTTAAGTGCAATGGCATTAAAGATTATTTATTTGGAATGGAATGATAAAATACAATTAAAGGAAATTAAATGATTGACAGTATGATAGAAGATCTTAATATTGATTTATGATAGAGCTGTCATATTTTATATATATAGATATCTTATGATAAAATTTCATACAATATGGAGATTTTAAAAACAATCAGGGACTAAAGCTAGATTTGTAAGTATAAAATCTTTTTTCAAATGACAACAGCTAGTCCTCTAGCATTTGTAGACTTTTTACGTTAAATTATTGTTATACGACACTTTTCTTACATGGATGAAAATTATTCATCGGAACTGACGATGGAATTCTAACTATTAAAATGTTGAAGGAATTATTGTATTCCGCGGGGTTGCGGAAGAGAGGCATTGTTTGACTGGACATACATATATTTATCAAATCGCAAAGTAAGTAAAGGTTTATGAGGTTAAATGATGGAACAGTTTGCTTCAGTTATATAACATGCAAAATATTGACTTTGCACAACGAAAACGGCCGATTTCCGCATTCATTCTTTTTCAAAATTCATATTGTTTGCAGCCAACAACCGACACCATATTGATAATGAAAGAATACCAATGGATAATTAAACATGCAAAATATAAATCTGGTTGTTGCATGCAAAAGTATTTGTTTTTGCTAAAGTTTATTCATAATTTATTTCAAATCAACAGCTTCCGCTAAACAGCTCATCTTTAGCGTATATTCATGACGTCATAATAAAATATTACGTCATTTTCATGTAAGTGGGATTAAAAGAACATCCTAGTTGTGTAAATATAAAGAATAATTAAGCATAGTATGAAAGTTGAAAAAAAGGGAAATAATCTCGGCGGTATATAGCCAATAACGTCCCTTGTCCTTATAAACCAGTCTTACAACTGCTAAACAGGAATTGAATGTGATCGACTTACTAATTCAACACAAAGAATAAAATTGATAACACGTGCATAATATATTCAGATTTTCATCTATTCATTATCTAGGTATAATTCAATTTCGATGGGGTAAGTACCCTTGTTAAAATCAACATAACGACATTAAATACGACGTAATACTGAAATATCTCAGCAGTAAACATTGTGAGAACATTCAGAAACAATGGACTGGTCTTGTCAGCAGATTAGTTGTTCTATGTATGATCGACTTAACAAATCACAAGATCAAATGAATTTGTTAACTCGTACTTATAATAGTCTGGTCTGCCTACTAGAAATTTGAAAGAAAAACTTCGGATCGCAACCAATTTCATAAATTAAAAGACACATGACACAAAAATATTTTGTATGCATACACTATCATCTTTAAATCGGACTGTCACACTGAATATGTTAATCAATCATCTGTTTCGCAGCTAGAGCTGTAACGCTGTGCTGATAAATGGCGTAAATTAAAGAAACAGTCGGGGTGACGTTTGAGATCAGCTACAGCACAGAGGTGCTAAACGTTTCAATGTAAAACTTATACGGTACCAATTTTGATGCACCAGATGCGCATTTCGACAAATAATGTCTCCTCAGTGATGCTCAACCGAAATGTTTGAAACCCGAAATATACGGTACCAATTTTGATGCACCAGATGCGCATTTCGACAAATAATGTCTCTTCAGTGATGCTCAACCGAAATGTTTGAAACCCGAAATAACTATGAAGTCGTAGAGCTGAGGTGGCAGGGGACAGTTTCTTTGGTTTTGAAACATGTGGATAGGGGGTATACACCAAAGTCAGATTATGACAGACTAATGAAAAATCATATTTCCCTTTTATGTCCATACTTGTATTTCATATTAGTGTAGTTAATAAATTATGACCCCAAATTACATGTAATCTATAAATACTGGTGCTGGTGCACAAAACATGCTCTGAGCAGGTTCCCCTTTTTTGCTTTGATTTTCCCTCATTTGGGCTAATCCGCACCACCCCCACACCATCACAGTACCAAACATGGGGATTTAGACACTGTGCACAATCAAGAACCCTATCTGCCCTTCTCAAAAATCTACCTCTCATATGGGGCCATCCACCTTCCCTCACAGCTACAGACCTTTTGCTAGACCCTGCATGTTTTCACCGGAATTTCTTCAGCAACTGCCCACGTGTCTTAGTTTCGTATTTGCACCCATCTATATGCTAGGAATCATGGTGACACCTACATGTTGTATATCAACATTTTTACTAAGCACTCAGCTACATTTGACATGCATCCTAAAATTATTGTATACATTTTTACACATGTAATATCACTTCAAATACGGGGTAATTCCATTTTTTGAAAAAGTTGACCGGGCATATAGTGCGAAACTGTCCCCTGCTACCTTTAAGAATTCTGACATCTCATGTCATTGACGTCAACTCCCATTTTTGACAAATCGGACTTATTCTGAGTGAAACTACACCAATACATCATGTCGACCGCCCTAAATGAGAACGCAATAAAATTATTTAAAAACCCTACATTTCTGTGTATGATGTTGTCATTTTAAAGTGATGAGAGTGTTCGAGTAAGATTCCTGTGCCTAACAAATAATATTACAAGTATATTGTATCTATGGTAAAAGTGACCTTATATGTGGTGCTACATGCTGAACATGTAGTCATGAGAACCTGTGTAGAAAATGATGGATTAGAGAGAGATAAAGGGACATAACTGCTCTTAAAATCAAGAAAATTTCCCACTTCACTGTCTACTTCTTTACATACTGTATATGTATAGACCTGAAATATGCTCTAATTAAGTAAACAACTCCCCAACAAGATTTTGAACACCTGTTCTCTTCTTACATTCTATTCTATGCCATCCTAATAGTGAAAACTAAAGATTCATGCAATTCAGCCAAATGTCAAAGGGGAGGTGGCTTGTTTACAAGTACCACCCATAAATGAGAAAATGGTGTTAACTGTGTTTTTTGTGTACAAAATGTGTTTAAAATGACTTATTTCTCTATCTGCAAGTATTTTTTCATAAATATGTATCATGGTGCTGAGAAGAAATGTGATCTACTGTACCTGAGACCTGTCAATCAGTACAATTTGTTAATTACATGTAGAACATGTAAAACTACATGTAATCTATGTAAAAAGAATACACAGTATATGAAGTACCCCAAATAACATTATTTTAACCACTAAGCTTATTTACATGTACTTACATGTCACTATGATACTTGACCAGATTCTGGTTTTCCATAGTACTAAAGCATAGCTTACCCCCCTTGACTCTGTTGTCTACCATTGTGACACTAATGTGATACATCTATTGAAATAAAGGGTTGTATTACATATCTAATACATTTATCTTGATAATATTAATGAAATTGACTAAATTCCATGGGTTTCAAAAAATGCCATTCTCTTAAAGGTGGCAGGGGACAGTTTCTTTGGTTTTGAAACATGTGGATAGGGGGTACACACCAAAGTCAGATTATGACAGACTAATGAAAAATCATATTTCCCTTTTATGTCCATACTTGTATTTCATATTAGTGTAGTTAATAAATTATGACCCTAAATTACATGTAATCTATAAATACTGGTGCTGGTGCACAAAACATGCTCTGAGCAGGTTCCCCTTTTTTGCTTTGATTTTCCCTCATTTGGGCTAATCCGCACCACCCCCACACCATCACAGTACCAAACATGGGGATTTAGACACTGTGCACAATCAAGAACCCTATCTGCCCTTCTCAAAAATCTACCTCTCATATGGGGCCATCCACCTTCCCTCACAGCTACAGACCTTTTGCTAGACCCTGCATGTTTTCACCGGAATTTCTTCAGCAACTGCCCACGTGTCTTAGTTTCGTATTTGCACCCATCTATATGCTAGGAATCATGGTGACACCTACATGTTGTATATCAACATTTTTACTAAGCACTCAGCTACATTTGACATGCATCCTAAAATTATTGTATACATTTTTACACATGTAATATCACTTCAAATACGGGGTAATTCCATTTTTTGAAAAAGTTGACCGGGCATATAGTGCGAAACTGTCCCCTGCTACCTTTAAGAATTCTGACATCTCATGTCATTGACGTCAACTCCCATTTTTGACAAATCGGACTTATTCTGAGTGAAACTACACCAATACATCATGTCGACCGCCCTAAATGAGAACGCAATAAAATTATTTAAAAACCCTACATTTCTGTGTATGATGTTGTCATTTTAAAGTGATGAGAGTGTTCGAGTAAGATTCCTGTGCCTAACAAATAATATTACAAGTATATTGTATCTATGGTAAAAGTGACCTTATATGTGGTGCTACATGCTGAACATGTAGTCATGAGAACCTGTGTAGAAAATGATGGATTAGAGAGAGATAAAGGGACATAACTGCTCTTAAAATCAAGAAAATTTCCCACTTCACTGTCTACTTCTTTACATACTGTATATGTATAGACCTGAAATATGCTCTAATTAAGTAAACAACTCCCCAACAAGATTTTGAACACCTGTTCTCTTCTTACATTCTATTCTATGCCATCCTAATAGTGAAAACTAAAGATTCATGCAATTCAGCCAAATGTCAAAGGGGAGGTGGCTTGTTTACAAGTACCACCCATAAATGAGAAAATGGTGTTAACTGTGTTTTTTGTGTACAAAATGTGTTTAAAATGACTTATTTCTCTATCTGCAAGTATTTTTTCATAAATATGTATCATGGTGCTGAGAAGAAATGTGATCTACTGTACCTGAGACCTGTCAATCAGTACAATTTGTTAATTACATGTAGAACATGTAAAACTACATGTAATCTATGTAAAAAGAATACACAGTATATGAAGTACCCCAAATAACATTATTTTAACCACTAAGCTTATTTACATGTACTTACATGTCACTATGATACTTGACCAGATTCTGGTTTTCCATAGTACTAAAGCATAGCTTACCCCCCTTGACTCTGTTGTCTACCATTGTGACACTAATGTGATACATCTATTGAAATAAAGGGTTGTATTACATATCTAATACATTTATCTTGATAATATTAATGAAATTGACTAAATTCCATGGGTTTCAAAAAATGCCATTCTCTTAAAGGTGGCAGGGGACAGTTTCTTTGGTTTTGAAACATGTGGATAGGGGGTACACACCAAAGTCAGATTATGACAGACTAATGAAAAATCATATTTCCCTTTTATGTCCATACTTGTATTTCATATTAGTGTAGTTAATAAATTATGACCCTAAATTACATGTAATCTATAAATACTGGTGCTGGTGCACAAAACATGCTCTGAGCAGGTTCCCCTTTTTTGCTTTGATTTTCCCTCATTTGGGCTAATCCGCACCACCCCCACACCATCACAGTACCAAACATGGGGATTTAGACACTGTGCACAATCAAGAACCCTATCTGCCCTTCTCAAAAATCTACCTCTCATATGGGGCCATCCACCTTCCCTCACAGCTACAGACCTTTTGCTAGACCCTGCATGTTTTCACCGGAATTTCTTCAGCAACTGCCAACGTGTCTTAGTTTCGTATTTGCACCCATCTATATGCTAGGAATCATGGTGACACCTACATGTTGTATATCAACATTTTTACTAAGCACTCAGCTACATTTGACATGCATCCTAAAATTATTGTATACATTTTTACACATGTAATATCACTTCAAATACGGGGTAATTCCATTTTTTGAAAAAGTTGACCGGGCCTATAGTGCGAAACTGTCCCCTGCTACCTGAATATAGCCAAAAACAGCGTGCCAAAAAAGTGAAGCCAAATTCGTCCAAGGATAAGAGCTATGCATGAGGGAGATAAATATCAGAGATTTGCAAGTTGATTTTACTGATCTTGTCCGTGTTGAAGAAACTTTCTTTACTTTCACTGATTTCTCCATTTCTTGATTAAGAAGTTGTTTCACTGGTTCTTCCTGTAAGTGTAGAGCTCCCTTCACTTTTAACTGCACAGTGTCATAAATGAGTGTCTGAGACTGTAGCTCATGTAAACTGTCCTCTGTATGTGCCCTCTTGAGATAGTCACTAAAAGTTTCATGCAATGTCGCATACTCAGCAAAGTTTTTCTTAATGAGATTCCTGGTATCCTCGTTTTCCGTATGTTCAATGACAAGAATATTTTCATCGACGAGCCTGCGTATTCGAGCTTGAAGTTTGGACCAGTGTTCAACACTTTTACGCATTTCGTGCTTCGGGTGCAATACGCAATATTTCCGGTACCAGCAAAATTGAAACAAGTCACAGAAACTTACAGTTTTAAAAACTTTTAAGATTAACACAATCGAAATCACACATCTTTATCCCTTGCTGCGCAATTTAATTTGTCGGGAAATTGCAGGGAATGACCATTGGTTTTATGTGTCTCATGACCCGTATGTTTGTTTATGTAATAAGTCAGGAGGGAAATGATGGGAGGGGAATGTAGGGGTCTTAGATATTAATAGTTAACATCCACATCGTTGTTATCTCCTCGCGCAACTAGTTGCAGAGGGGATATAGCATCGCTACTGTGCGTGTGTGTGTTAGTGTGTCCATTACAGCTTGTGGGGAAGATTTAAAGAGAACCTTTGCACTAACGATTCTCAGCATTCGCATACATATGTGGCATTGTAAAAAGACGAACCCTATTCATTGTCAAGTTAATCGGTGAAATATTTCTTAAAATATCGCGTCTTTACTACCTAAAAGCCGTGAAATTTTATGTACGAGTTGACAATACTCGCTTCCAGTTAATTCAAACTGGTACCCTGTCAAGTTACGATTCTGGTCGCTTCGATTGCACCAGTTAACAGAGAACCAGTTTAAAGAAAACGAGACAGCTTTCGTCTGCTGCAGGTAGGTTTGTATTTGTGCCTTGTCATATTAGGCCTAGTGCACGTTAGCGTGCGCAAAGACAGGAATTAAAAGCGCTATCTCTGACACTGAGTAATTAAAATAATTTGATGAACGTCGCGGTTTCATTACCAGATTACCCCACGTGTTTACAATACAGAATTAATTCAGATTACCAATTGAGTGCATACGTGATATGTTTCTGCTAGGAATATGGGAAACTGTCCAATCACGTATGGGCTTTCATACATACTAAATATAACAAGGGGAGATAATCAGGAAAATACAAACAAAAGTAGTGGTTGCTAAAAACTCTTCTTCTCAAGAACCACTGGACAGATTATCACCAAACTTACACATAAAGATAAGGATAGATTGTAGATTAAAAATTGTTCAAGGCATTACCCTGGGGCAAAGGGCGTGGTCTCGAGGTCACTTCAAAGTTGACCTAAATTTATATTTCCTTAAATCTTTGATATTTTAGTCATTATAAGGACTAGGATCATCAAATTTTGACAGTTGATGCATCTTAGGACCTTGTGTCAAGTTGTCTCAAAAGTAGGTCACGGTGACCTACTTCTTGAATTTTGCAGGTATTTATTTTAAAATTAATTTTGATGCATATCTTGGACACTTTGAAGCCTATGATCATCAAAACTTGTCAGTTGGTGGATCATGGGACCTTGAAATGCGTCAACTGAAAAATAGGTCACCGTGACCTACTTTCTGAATTTTATGGCTTATCATTTATGGATATATTTTAAGTTGTTATTTCAAATACCGAGAGGTTTAGAATCATCAAATCTTGTAAGTTGATGCATCTTGAGGCCTTGAAACATATTTATAAAAAAGTAGGTCACAGTGACCTACTTTTTGAATTTTGCAGATATTCAAATTTTCAATTTTAGATGCATATTTTGGGCACTGTAAAACCTAGGATCATCAAACTTTGTCAGTTGATGCGTCTTCAGTCTTCGGTTTGTGTCAACCAAAAAGTAGGTCACCGTGACCTACTTTTGGTATTTGACAGCTAAATTACTATATTTCAGACACTATTTGACCAACAATCATCAAACTTTGTCAGTTGATGCATCTTGAGTCTTTGGAGTGTATCGACCAAAAAGTAGGTCACTGTGACCTACATTTGACAGTTATATTTATATATTTCCTACAATCATCAAACTTTGACAGTTGATGCATCTTGAGTCTACGGAGTGTGTCGACCAAAAAGTAGGTCACCTTGACCTACTTTTGGAATTTGACGGCTATATTTATATATTTCAAATACTATTTGACCTACAGTCATCAAACTTTGTCAGTTGATGGGTCTTGCATGTTCGAAGGGTTTCGACCAAAAAGTAGGTCACCTTGACCTACTTTTGGAATTGGACGGCTATATTTATATATTTCAGATACTATTTGACCTACAGTCATCAAACTTTGTCAGTTGATGGGTCTTGCATGTTCGGAGTTCGCTGACCAAAAAGTAGGTCACCATGACCTACGATTGGAATTTGACAGCTATATTTCAATATTCAGATACTAATTGGCTTAAAATCATCAAACTTTGTAAGTTGATATTTCTTGGGTTCTCAAAATGTGTAAACCAAAAAGTAGGTCACATTGACCTACTTTTTTTGAATTTTTAGGATTTAACTAAAGATTTAGAATACTAAGAGGCTAAGAATAGAAATGGTGGGGTTGTACAATTTATCAGAAGAGCGATTCTAGGCCCTTGGGTCTCTTGTATTTACTTTTAAAAAGTCGGCAAAATGTTTAGAATGATTGGAAGCGTTACAACAGGTGGCACGATAAACACATCCCTGTCCAAAGGTCAGAAACGCCGAGCATAGGCCTAAATTTGCAGCTCTTTACCGGCATTGATGACGTCTCCATGAGTGAATCTTTTCTTTTAAAATATATGATTTGTATATCAAGAACATAACTCGTAACTATCATTTTGTAGAGTATG
Source organism: Ostrea edulis (assembly GCF_947568905.1). Taxonomy (NCBI): domain Eukaryota; kingdom Metazoa; phylum Mollusca; class Bivalvia; order Ostreida; family Ostreidae; genus Ostrea; species Ostrea edulis. Next base: position 35,039,428 of record NC_079171.1, read on the forward strand.
TAAGTACTAATACAAAATGATATATGTCTTAAATATTAACATTGCCGTAGGTTTTAGTGGTTTTGGAAACAGTTATAAATCTGTTGGAATGGCAAATTTATGGTAATGGGGGTTGGTATTTATTTCAATAGTGCGTATGTGTTTTATCGATGTAAAACTTACATGAGATTGATCACTGTTCGTTATCTTCACCTTTCACGGAACCAATTTTTATGCACCAGATGCGCATTTCGACAAATAATGTCTTTTAAGTGATGCCCAAGCCGAAATTTTGGAAATTCGAAATAACAATAAACTTGTAGGAGCTAAATGGAAAACTGGAGAGCCAAAAAACTGGAACCATCTATCATTATCATAAAACAAATCGTTAGTGGAAATCTCATAATGGTTCATGTATGTACTAAATTAAAACATTATTGCCGTATTGTAAACAGTCCACTTCACCTGGGATATCGCCACACGTCAAACTAATCTACTCAAGCAAATAAAAAAGGGCGGGGCTAAAGTTGGTATTTCACTTCGGACACATCGGGGATTTTCAGTCATTGTTTGGCCCATAAATTCCTCCACACTCCCGCAAAAGTTGCGATACTGTCAAATCCCCGGCGACGTACTTATTCCAAGCCTCATGCAACCTGTCAGCGATGTCCTTGGATCTTCTGCGTTGACAGCGCAGGATCTGTTCCTCGGACACCAGTCGGACAGTCAGGTCCACCAATCTGGCTTCGCGTTGCAGGGCTGGAACGAGGATGTAGAAGGCGGTGTTGGCTTTCCCAATATCCAAATTGATTATGGTATGCCACCCTGAATCAATGTAAAGAAACAGTTTTGTTAAATATAAACATCAGAATATTGTATTCTATTTCTTTCACAATGGATATAATGATTATTTCAGCCATTTTTGGAAAATGCAATCTGAATATTTAAATTAATTCAATTTCATAAAATATAATATATTCTATGGCGTAATTCGGTAGAAATTAGCAATTTACCTTCTACATCGTTGTTTGTTCTGACATTGGTCTGGAAAATACTCCAGTTCCTGGGCTGCAAATCTAATTGCTGTCAATGTATCCGACCAGTTGTTGTAGCTCTGGTGATGCGGCCCTGGCAGAGAGACGGTCAAAGGCTGGCTGGATGTCCGCCCAGGGTAAGAAAGGCAAAGCCATCAGCGACCGGATGTAGCGGTATTCTTGGCCGCGCTTGCTGTAGGTGGTTCTCAATCCCAGCTCCTGCACTTTTCGCCACATAGCCTGACCGAAGTGAAAAGTGCATCCTTTGATGATTGTGTTGGGAAATTCGTTGCGGATGACTTTCCAGGCACCTAAAACATGGAATTGTATTGTTATAATAGTGTACATATAAATAACTTTTCAGGCACTTAAAACATGGAGTTGTAATGTTATAATAGTGTTCATATAAATTACTTTTTTTTTAAATCTGGAACAATTTGTATATTAGTTTAAATTTGTTATATTTTGTACCTTTTTCAAAGTCAACCACGAAAGATTGCACCTGGGGCACATCGTGTAGGATCTTCTTCAGTTTCTGAAAAATCTGAAATAGGATCGATTTATAATTATTCATATGCAAACCTAAGTGAAGATGCTTATATATGTAGTAAATCTTTACATTTCAACAACAAACTATCATGGTACTCATTAGTAGAAAAAGTTTTAGAGTATCTTACAATTGGATTTAGTTAGTATAGATTTAGGAAAATTGTAAAGAAATTACTCTGTGATAAATACATTGCAATCTGGTACAATAATCGAAATAAATTAAACTGTGTACTTATTTTAGACTTAAGGAATATCTTAATAAAATTTTCAAAAAATTGATATTAGAAGAAATTAATAGAGTAGGCCTATCATGTTTGAGTATACGTTTTCATGTACTACAATGAAAATTACAGACAAAAAACTTACGGCAACATAATCCCTGCCTTTCCTCTTGGACATTAGACAGAATACCAGTGAAACCGGTTTGAAACTTTCTCCTTTGGTAACAAACGCATGGATGGACCAAAGCTGCTGAAAAGGTTTGGCAAGGATCTTAAATGTCCCATCACAGAACAACCTTCTGGCTTGTTGCAGGATCTGCAGTTGATTTGGGGTCGAGAAAATGAGATGCCTCCCTTCATCAGATTAACCCCCCCCCCCCCCCTAAAAACACTATATTGTATGTATACAAGATTTATCAATAAGTATATAAAAAAAATATGACATATGCGCATATTGCATGTTTTATTTCATACGACTTAAAATATTACCCAAGTTTTAAATTCCAAACCTGATTATTTCTTCTTGGTTTCTCTTGCATCTGGTGCAGGTGAAGTGAATTGTAACATCTGACCTGATCATCTCTCTGTACGCACGCACACTTTCGCGGATAAGTATCTGCTCATCATTACATTGACCGGGTTATATTTTATTTATCGATAATCCGACTTATCTGACAGCGCAAATGATAAGTAGTGCGTACTCCGCGCACAGAACGTCAGGTTTCCAGCTCTTAAGTTGTCGTATACATATGTGACAGGGTGATATTTTTCTAAAGTAAATATATTATTTAGATTATGAAGATTAGTACATGACAAAAGTTGTCTTTACGTTTGATTTATTTTATGTACAACTTAATAGTATATGCAGATATCTCTTAAGTTATTTATAGATTATGAGATCATAATGGTCACTAATAGCACCATGTAAATATTTATAGAATATAGAACTCTCCAATTTCATTGGTTGTCTAAGTTCCCTCTCTTTACTATTGTTCACATTTTGAATTGTCTTCTAAGAATATAGAAGTGTTTTCCAGAAGATTTTCCTAGTACAATTTGACTGTAAGTAAATATGACTTTCTTTTGAGTTTTTATGATCATATATAATTCAAAGTACATGTGCTTACTTTGAATTAATACATTTGCTGAATAGTTAGATTTTATGCATTTTCTATGATGGTAATTGAGTAAGAGTGATCATATGTATTTCTACATTATCTTTAAGTTATCAATTACATCTAAAGCGTAAAATGTATATCAGTATGAATGTATATCAAAACTATAAATCATGATTGAATCAAATGTAGTAGTTTAAATATGTTATGTGTGAATGTCAGAGTGTTCGAGTAGTATTCAGCTATTTTTACTTTTTATGATTTCCTTGTGTGAATAAGTAATGAAACATTAGTTTCACACAAGTATTTGATATTTCTATATAGATTTATTACCAGCATATAGAATATTCTGGACCTGACCAGAAATTTGGCTCTGTGTCACACATAGGTATGACATTGCATTTTTTTTTATATTCTTTGCATTATGATAAGTTCTGAATACTCTTATCAAGTTGATTATTTAGTCTATGATTACTTAAGCGTAATAGTCAAGTAAGATAAATCTATTTATTATTTATACCATATAGTATTGGGAGGTAGAAAACCTGAATATTAAGTTTTGTAAACATCTACTGGGTGCCGGTAAAAGAAGTACTAATATTGCAATAATCTCTGAATTGGGTAGATATCCTATGTTCTGCTCTATAATCCAAAGTATTTTACTATATTGGCATATACTTGAGAATTACCCAGAATCATCCCTGTTATACAGTGCATATACAGAGAATATCAATCTGAATTCATATAATATAAATTGTTGGTACAAAAACGTTAATTATTTTAAGGAAAAAATGGGCATTTTGGTACCCAATTGTAAAAATCTCAAATTCTCATTTTTCAAAAAACAAATGAAGAATCAGGTACGGAAACAATTTTTACTTTACTGGTCAAAACGACGTGAAGAGGGTCAGAAATCAGGAAAACTCGCAACATATTTTTCGTATAAAGAAAATGTAGATTTCGAATTAGTGCACATGACCTTCGAATCGAAAGAGGAAGATATGAATTTACAAAAACCAATTCTGGCCAGAAGATTTCTTTAGAACGAAACAAAAGAATATGTGAATTGTGTAACCTTAATTGTGTTGAAGATGAATTTCATTTCCTTACTGATTGTCTATTCTATGTTGAAGAGAGAAATATGTTTTTTAATGGTATATACAAGCTCAACAAAACAATTATCTATGCAAGGTGAAGATAACGAACAGTGATCAATCTCATAACTCCTACAAGCAATACAAAATAGATAGTTGGGCAAACAAGGACCCCTGGACACACCAGAGGTGGGATCAGGTGCCTAGGAGGAGTAAGCATCCCCTGTTGACCGGTCTAACAAATAAGGACAAATTTACTTGGTTGATGATTAATGAAGACAAACCAGTAATTGTCAAATTAAGTGAATATTTAGTGCAAACTTTCAGAAAAAGAAGTAATGCTTTAAAACTGCAAAAATCATTATAGTTTATTATTCATATATTGGTATAATACTGATACTGTCCATCTACTTGTATATATACATGATTAGCAATTCATATATGTATGTACTTGTTTCCCCCAACATGCTGCATCCACACGCAGTTTACAGTCTATGTAACCTGTAGTTAATGTTGTAAACTTTCTTTCTTTTTTGAATTTCCTTCTTTATAAAATGTCTTACTGTTATGCCCTCTGGGCCCAAAATTGGAATAAACTTATCTTATCTATCTATCTTATCTATAGTAATCAATAGTCAAATATATCTTTATAAGCACTATTAAGGGGAATAACTCTTGGTTGTAAACTGTGCTGAGCAAATGAGTTTTCTTTGTTGATATTTTTATACTATATGTTTTAATTCATGATATATATTATATGTGATATTCTTGTTATATATTTCAGAGTTAATTAGAAAAGAATACAAACTCTGATAGAACCCTACCATTGGTGTTGTGTTGTTTACTTTATATACCTATACAACCCACACTATTACACATATACATGCGGGATTTCTAGATCTTCGTTATTCAAGTTAATTATGAGTGTATAGCATAATCTGAAATGTACGGTCATGTAAACAATTGCTTCACAGAATACAACTGGAAAGACTTAACATTGTCTTCTGGATATCAAAATTGATAAGTCGTACGTAATTGTTTCATTTAGGACATTAAATGTGTTGTGCTCAAATCTTCGTTTATTCATCAAAATGCATCATTCTCTTCTCATTGAACATAACCACTGATGAAATCCTTTAACATCAGTAATTTAAGATGTCGCTTTTCATTCGGAAAGGATGGATGTACTCTGTTTGGTGTCGCTTTAAACACTTGGGCTTTTTGCAGTTCTGCAATCACATATAGGAGATCACTTAGAGTATCTTGTGACGTTCTCTCGAAATTGGCGTGCTGTGAACTTTCTTTTCTAGGTGGTAGTAATGTCATGAATGAAGACATGGTATTCCCAGAGGAAGACCTAGAGAGACACGGAGAAGGACTATAGAAAGCGATATAAAGATGGGGAAAATCTGGAAGGAACTTGAAGATGAACGTATATATACAGTTACCTGGTTACTTTATACAACTTGTTCTTCATCGTCACTTGAACCACTGTATTGACAATGTAGAACTTGTTAAATAGGGACATAACAAATGGTTGTGGTACACTGGTTTTTCGGACGTGTAGTTGCAGGTCCCAAACTTAATTACGCCCAGGGAAGAGTTCCAGCCATTATGAGAGCGGAGCTTGAAAATAACTTTATGTCTCCAGTGTAGTCGGTGGGGGTATAATTTCAACCAGTCCGCAGAAATCTCCACCAGTCCACCAGATTTTTCCAGACATAATTACACATATTTCGTTCATGTTATTCAAATGAAATATGTAATTTAACTTATTTACAATATGCCTTAGACTATATTTAAATATGTGAGATTTACATTGCCTGATATCTACAGAGGGATGCCAAATGCTCGTTTTAAGATTCACAAGTATACGAGCATTTTCCTGAATAACGTTTATAAATATTGACCAGTCCCATCGGGCTGTCTGACTGAAACAAATGGCAGTCAATCCGCCAAACTTTTAACCAGTCATGCACTGACGGGCACATGTTAATTTCAAGCCCTGGGGAGACAGATGTTACCACCGGTCTTGATGACGTCTCCATATGATTGAACATTTCTCGAGCGTCTGAGACGTTAAGCAAGATGCAATCAATACAATCATTCATTTGGATTGATTGATTGTATCTTGCTTAACGTCTCGCCTCGAGAATTTTTCACTCATTTGGAGACGTCACCAAGACCGGTGACGGGTTTCAAATTTAGGCCTATGCTCGGTGCTTATGGCCATTTAACAGTGAGGGTTCTTTAGCGTGCCCCACCTACTGTGACACGGGTCATCCGTTTTTAAGGTCATCTCCGAGGACCCGTGACATTCACACCTGATGCGTTTGGCAAAGGAACTGTTACTACCTGTTTTAACGACTTCGGTCTGTTGCGGTCAGGGTTCGAACCCCGGCCTCCCGCATGCGGGGCGAATGTTCGTACCTCTTGGCCACCGCGGCGTTCATTTGGATCAGTACATGTACCTAGATGTTATTAACATGCAATATATCATTGCTTATTATCTGGGGCTGGGGGGGGGGGGGGGGGGGGCTGTATTTTTTCCTTTAAGAGAATGCATGAAATGTATTTTATAAATAGGATAGAAGTATAAATGAACAGGCATTATGTTCTGATTTATATATAAATTTAATATTTACAGCTCTATATTTACACATTTTTTAACAAGGTTCATCAACATATTTCCACAAGTCCCCCGTATGAAGTTTATAGACGTACTATGCCTGGAAATTTAAGAAATCCAGGCGTACATTGATTGATTGCTTGCGGTTTTACGTCGTTTTGGTACAAGAGACGTATTTTTGAAAATACGGTTAAATTTGAGACGTACACTTTTTGATAAAAATACGTCTCCATCTCAAGGCGTGTTTTTCAAACTTTATTCATTCTAAAGTGGGAATTCAAAGGCTTGAGACTTTTCAAGAGGCATATTTTTTGTTAAAAGAACTTGGTCGATTTCATGAGACATATATCTCTAAATCCGGATGAATTTTGTAACTTGTTTTGCAATTGAAGCTATTTTCTTGAAATATCCCGCAATTCCTCAAAGATATTAATTGGCACAACTTTGTCATAAAGTTGAGACACATTTATTCCAGTCATAGTATTAAATAATTGACCCTTTATTAACAAACTTCTTATATCAAAACTTAAATAAGAAAAAGAACCGAAGTGTCAATAGTAATTTCTGGACACCAAGTAAAAAAGCATGCACCTTCAAGTAAAATATGGGAATTACGAAATTCATGATGGCTCCGCTCCTTTACTCCATTTACAGCATAATTTTGGTTCTTAAAGTTTCTCACAACTTGGAAGGAATCTTCTTCAACACTTTGGAAACTTCTATTGGGTCCAGCAGGGTCCTCCTTTTAAAAAGGAAACAATGTGTATGTCCTTTTCCCACTGATGCAGTTTCGCCCAGTTGAAGACATTTCCAACAACCAAATTTCCCATTATATTGAATGCTGTTGCATAACATACTACGAGCTGGTAAACCTGCTGTTGCAGCTGTAAGAAAACTCTTTCAAATAAATTTCAATGTTCTGGTGAATAACAATGTATTCCATTATTCAAAACTTGAAAAGACTCTTGAATGCACTTAAGGAAAGTTCTCATTCCCAAACCAAAGTGCAGCCATAATCATGTCTCTTCTTTCTACATACGTAAGGGACTCCGTGGCCGAGTGGTTAGAGCATCGCTCTTAAAATCACACCACTCACCTCTGGTCAGCGCGGGTTACAATCCTGCTCGCGCCAGTGTCAGACTTTCCCAGTTTACTTTCGGATGGTCGGTGATCTTCATCCCAGGTACATTGTATCTGGGTTCTCTCTTCCACCAACAAAAACAAAAATATCAAAAATCAATTCAGATCTTCATTCGTAATTTATTGGGTAGTTCTTTAATTACTAAAAAGATTGGTGGAATTGACAATGTATTGCTTTCAAACAGCCCTCAATAGATCACTCCATCAGTGATGTCCTCATATTTGTTACTAAAAGTTATTTGAAATCTACTTTGTAAGATGTCTTAAAATCCATTCTGTAGAAATGTTAAACTTGTACAGTACCAATTTTAATGCACCAGATGCGCATTTCGACAAATACTGTCTCTTCAGTGATGCTCAACCGAAATTTTTGAAATCTGAAGTAACAGAAACAAATTCTTCAACAGGTAGTAACGTCCATTTGTTTTATTCATTGGATTTCCAAACTGCAATTTTGCAAATCTTGAATGTTTTATCAAATGATTTGCAGATTTCTGAAATATTGCATGAATGCGTGCAAAATAGTACAAAGTCTATGATCATTTGGTGGGGTCAAATCCGTTATTTTCATCATTTGCTCAACTCCATCACCAAGAAGGTTGTATTTCATTGCAAACATTACTATCAGTAACATAAATTGTTATATTTAATCCAGAATACAATGGGTCATTATCGATGACCTTGTTAATTTATTTGATTCATATACTCTACGAATACATTTAGCATATATATATTTTTGGCCGGGTTGCACGAAGTGCAAATCCGGTCTATAGTATGGTGCAGTGCGGGCGGGTGGCGGTTGGGGAAATTTTGTGAAATCAACTCCTCCTACAGTTTTTTATGTACAACCATGAAACTTTGCAGAAAGTAAGTATATATATTGAAGTTATGCACTAGGTTTTTTGAAGTCTGACCTTTGTCGAATATGGGCGCTACAGCAAAACGTGGTTACTAAAAATAGAGTTCAACTTGGAAAAAGGTAAATGAGATTATCTTTTGTGGTTAAATTTAGTTGCACTACCTCTGAGGAAAAATTCAATTATATATGAATGCAAGGTGAATGTCAAATTTTCTGGGCATAAGTTGTAAATTTGCAATATAAATAGAGAAATTCTATTTCTTTATCATATAATCATATACAATTCAAGCACCTGAAGTTATTGTTCATTTTAGTGATTACTTAATATTACATATATCAGCAGTGCTCCAAGTTGCGAGTAAAACGGTCGCATTTGCGACCAGAAAATCAATTTTGCGACTAGAGATTATAATTAAGTCGCATTTTCGCGAGTGAAGAAAATTTGGGCAACCAGTAAAATTTTAGAATTAATGAAATAAATGTATTCTGATACTTACAGTAATTCACCAGTACTTTGGCATTCACTTGATAATCATCACAATGATATCATGTGTATTATTATGTATTTAAGCTAAAACTATGTGAACAACATATTACAAACTTTGTGGTATAAATCAAATTTACTCTACTTTGGATAAGAATTCATCTCTTTATCCTTCTTACAAGTAAATTCATGAAAATAAGTTACTTTAAAAAATCATTAAAACTTACAGATCAAAGCATTCCGCAATTTTAGGCTTTTAAATGGGACTTTGTCCCCTTTTCCCACCCAGTTGATTTGGGTTGCCAATTCCTTTCCTATCATGTGGGACAGTATCCTTCTAACCGTTGTCTTGACGTTTTCTCCACCAATACTTCCTAGTTCTTTAACCTTTTAAAAATACAAACACTTAACTAACCCACAATAAGTTAAGCATAATATCAGCATCAAATTATTGCTGTCAGCCAACTTTAAAAACAGGACATATATTTTTAAGTTTTAACTTGTGGTTGATGCTAATTAAGAAAATCAGTATTCTTTGAAAGAGTTGTTTATAATTGAAAAATATACATACAAGTCTGTTTAAAACATCTGAACTGTCGAGCTGATCTCAAACTTTCAATAGTCACAAATCTACAATTAAGACAAATTGAATTTACTAAAATTCAATAATTACTTTAAAATGTAAATCAAAAGAGACATTTCAATACTTTTTTGGCATTTAAATTAAATGAAAATCACATTAATTGTAGTTAACTAATGATAAGGAAAAAAGTGTTGGTGTTATATATAGTTTTAAATCAGGAATATACATGCATATAATTATATATTTAATTAAATCAATCTAAATGGATGATCTATGTACCTTTGCTTTGGCAACATCTAGAACTTCTTTCTGTAATGTTAGACAAAGTCTAGAGACAATGGGTATGACATCCATCATAAGGAATGTGATGAACAGGAATGCTCTGGATGCCATGTACTTCAGAAGTCCCTTGGCCTTCGGATCCTTTGCTGCATTGCGGTTATGAAAATAAGATATGAGGGGGTCAATGGTTCTGTAAACAGCCTGTAAAGCATCAAAAAATGACATCCACCTAACAGCATGAATTTCTCTGTATTTTAGAGCAGTCTTGAATTTTGTGCAGCTCCTTTTCTCGTTTGGCAGATTGCTTAAAGTAATAAAATAAGTTTGTTAAAAAATCCTGGTACTTTTTCAATGCCAGAATGCTGCTTGCTGCCTGTGATGTACACAAAGCCAATCTGTGAGCCATGCAATGAATATTCACTAAATGTGGATTGAGCTCCTTCAATCGCCCATACACCCCCTTACCAAGACCAGTCATCACAGAAGCACCATCACTTCCAAGTCCGATCACTTTCGAAATGTGCAAAGATCTTTTAGATAGCTGCTTGGTTATTTCCTCAGTTAGACCAACACCAGATCCGTCTTCATATTCAAGATCTTGAAGAAATACTGTGGAACATTCAGATGTTTTAGGATCAATAACCCGAGCTGTTATAACAGTCATTCTCTGAGTGTTTGAAATATCTGTACTCTCATTGACGAACTAAATCGTTATAACAACCATAGAGTTTGCGAAATGCTGACTTCAATCGAGACTGTTGAAACCCCTGTAACATCGACTTGTTTGTCAGTAGCTTACCTCGATTTAAACACTTGCTATACGCAGAACAAGCTCTTGCATATCGAATCAACACCATATGCAGGTGATAATGAAATATTTCTACATAAATATGGGAAGTTGACGATGGAGAAGCTGAAATCATCCCGTTTGTCATACAGTTGAGTTGTCAGTTTGCCGTTAATGTCGACTTTCAATAAAATATCTAAATAAATAAAATATAAAAAGTGGGCGACTCTATGCATTATAAATGCTGTAGTACCAGGTAGACTATTAAGCGGTTTTGAGGAACTATGGAATGGCTGTTCAAACTAGCATTCCCTTTCGACCGGTTTCAATAAAGAATATATTATTTTTTTACAGAGACCTCCAGCACATCCTCCGATCTTTCTTCATCACACATCGGCAAAGGGGGAAGGGGATGTCATACTTCCGCTTCGCCGTAAACATTCAATACAAAGGGGGAGAGGGTTTCATCCCCACGATTTTCTCCGGAAACATTCTTCAGCAACTCTCATTCTACTTCATCACTGTCAAGGTCATTACAGAACCACATGAGATAGAGCTAGCTTATCTGGCCTCAGTGTGCTTCTATCTTAGCTTCAGTGTGGATGTGAATTAGTGTTGGATTATTATAACTGAGTGAACAAAGGATTAACTTTCTTATTTATTTAAACATGGCTACTGGTCATGATAATTGCTCTGAAGATTCCCTTCTGGGGTTAAATGATCCTTCAGATACAGGTACTAGCACTGCTAGCATTTCTGGAGCACTTGACAAATTACAGTCAACAATGGACTATGTCAGTGCAGGAATTAACAAGATGGGGGACGCATTTGCTGCATTAGGAGCCGCTCCCCGTGAACCTCCTAAATCAGTAAAAAGAAAGTTTATTAAAACAGAGGAGGGGAGTGGTGATGATAGTTCTGCAGATGACTATGATGATGAAGATGATATCAAAAGTTTACTTAACGCATCATCTGATCACAAGGGCCAGTCGCCTTCTCATAAGGAAGAAGGTTCTGAAAAGTCAGTTTTAGATGACATTGAATTGTCAATTGATGACGATGATGATGTTGGAGAATTGATTTCAGATAAACTGGCTGGAATTACTAATAAAGCTTTTTCAAAACAATTATCTCTTGATACAACAAAGAGTAAAAAGTCATCACACAAACGTCCAAAGAATTCTGACAAGGTAGTTGTACCGCGTGTTGACAGAGATATGGTGACAAATGCAAAAGCAAGCATTTACAAAGAAAAGAGATCTACGGCTCGTGAATGCTCAAAGTGCTGTTACTAAGACTACCTTTTCAATTTTGCGAGTAGCTGACAGTATGTTGAAAAACAAAAATGATAACAATTTTGATTCTGAACTACGTTATTGCATGGATGCAGTGTTCCTTTTGGGACACGCAAACACATCAATGAGCCTGCAAAGAAGAGATTTTTAAAACCAGTTTTGCGGAGTGACTACTCTGCTTTGTGTGATGGAAATGTACCTGTCACTTCACTCTTATTTGGAGGTGATTTATCCAAATCACTAAAAGAAGCTAAATAGGTTGGCAATGTGGGAAGAAACTTTCAGTCAAAAAAAGGAAAACGTTTGGAATCGACCAAAGAAAGAATTCGGTTGGAAGAACCGGGCCAACGAGAACACAAGAGTCCAAAAGAAATTCAAGAAAACGTAGACAGTTTCAAGGAAACAGAATGTAAACCTTTGAATGAAGTAAGTTTTGAACTCAAACATGGTTTACATGAGAAATATATAGTTGAATGTCAAAAATATGATTAAAAAAATTAACAATTTTATACAAAATGCAATTGCTGAAGCCCAAGCAAATATTCTACAATTTGAAGGTGGTAAAATAAAGCATTTTTTTTAGATCAATGGAAACAAATAACAACTGACAAAGACATTCTGAAGATTGTCAATGGCATTGAATTGGAGTTTAAATCTATCAGCCAGTACAAAGCAAAATACCAAAACAATGTAAATTTAATGAGGAAGAGAAAAGAGCCATATATGCAGAAGTAAACAAATTGTTGACAAAAAAGATCATTATTGAGAGTAAACATGAAAAAGGTCAATTCATTTCGCCAATTTTTCTTAGACCAAAGAAAAACGGTACGTTCAGGCTTATCTGTAATCTAAAGGAATTGAATGAATTCATAGTTTACAGGCATTTTAAAATGAGAAAATAACAATGTTGAAGGTTTCAAAGGGGAATTTTGATGCTCAAGCTACCCTCTCTGAGTTAGCACTTAGTGACATCAATTGGTGGTTAAGTAATATTTCTTTGATTTGTGCTCCAATAGCTTGGGGTCAACCTGACATGTTATTGAAACAGATGCAAATCATTTAGGATGGGGTTATAATTGCGAAGCCCTGGGGATGTCAGCAGGAGGTCCTTGGTTGAAGGGAGAGGAAAATTTTCATATTAATGTGCTTGAATTGAAAGCTGTTTATTTTGCTCTCCTATCCCTGTGTCGGGACAAGCAGTATTCTCATGTGAAATTTTTAATTGATAACACTACAGCAGTGGCTTACATTAGAGAACAAGATGGCAGCAGATCTTTGCAATGTAATGAATTAGCCAGAAAAATATGGTTATGGGCTTATGATAAAAATCTTTGGCAGTAGTAAGGGTAGTAGTCTGAGGTCTCTGCAGTCAGTGACCTTGACCTAGATAAAGGGGGTCACCTTATGAAATTAAGGTCAGGGTCAGTGACCTTGACAGGGGTCACCTTGATAAATAAGGTCACCTTGATAACTGGGTCACCTTGATAAATAGGGTCACTTTGATAAATAGGGTCACTTTGATAAATAGGGTCACCTGGATATTTGAATCCATCTGAGGTCACCTTGACATCAAGGTAAAACATGAGTTCAAGGTTATAAAAAATCACCCTTATTGATCACGTGCTTATTTGTGTGGGTATATATGAATATGCAGGTGGAATAAACATACTAATTGCTTATATTTATGGGAAATAGTCATTTTTAAAGAAGAAAAGCACATCAATGGATTTTCCACTGTAAGGTATGTATATATTACTATTACTCAGTTTTTCAAAATTCTCAAAGACAGAGAACTCTGTACAAAATTTATTGTATTCTAAGACAAACAAAATTGATGCAAGTCATTCTTAGACAATATTTAATGTCTTGAATTATTATTATTTAACAGAAGAAAACTTCACACGTTTTTTTTTCCGGTTCACCTTGTTCATATTTATCACACAGATAATTCACTATAATCTGGCTCTGCGTCAAATCATTGGCTATTCTGGTCTGTAAATTTTGTAGAACCTTAAACTCTTCTGTTGCCGTTACCAACGGTTGTGAAAACCTCTTTTCCAGAGCCCCCATCTTCTTCTTATTATTCCCTCTGTGAGAAATATATAATTGTTTTAATAATAATTAATAATTAAAGGAGGTAAAACTTTATCTTTTTTTGGAGGTTATTTTTAAGGTAATTGAAGAGGAATTGTTTTGTTATTTACATATAAAGTAGCTTACCTAATCGTTGTAAGGATTGAATCCTCCGCATTGATGAAGGATTGGGATGGGGCCAATTTTCATCAAGCGGCGGCGAATAAGTAGGTGATGCTACACTCGTAGCGGTTGTTGTAGTACATGTAGAGTACCTAAAAGCATTAAAAAGCGGTGTTTTTAAAAAAAAATATTTTCATAATTTATTTTTAAATATAGAGATTGCAAAAATTTCAGTCAATTTCTTTTTATAAATGTTTGCAAGAGTTATCCTTCTTTGGTCAAGTCAATAGCGATCATATGATGTGTGAATATATTAAAAGTCGCTAATTTTCTTCGTTAATTACACTCATAAATGAGTCTGTAAATGTAGCGGGGTTTTTTTAAATTTCGTTTTTCATGTAATAAGCATAAGAAGTTGCTGAAGCTTATTTCTGTCAAATAAATGAGGTAAACAAGCTAAACACGTCAGTTGCCTGTAAAACTGCTTGTTCGATTATTTATTGCCTCAGATCACAAATGTACTAAAGTTTGTTTTTTTTTAAAATCATTATCAATTTGTAAATGCACGTAACACGTCTAAGGTGTGTTTCAAACCTTTGAACAATTTGAAAAATGACCAAATTTATTGGGTACTTAGTAAAAAAAAAAGTACTTTCATTATAATGTATAATTTATCACTCTTTTTGTTGCATTTATCTATTCAAATGTCGTTTCATTGTTCCATTCCGCTGACATTATACTATTTTATAATCTATTTCATATCTCCTGTCATCATACAAACAAAATAAATGAATAAATATCCTTACCTTTTGAAAGGGTGTCCTGTTTTAGTAAGTAAGGATCGCCTTGTCCTCAATGACAGGGCCAGTTGTTAATTTTGGAAAGTTCTCCGGCGCAGTTATGTCTTTAAATGGGGTATGTGTAGATTCACGTTTTCCCCCTTTCCCCAGTAAAGTCTTCAACAGTGAAGGCTTTGTTTCTGGCTCTTCGGAGGAAGAAGACATTTTTACCGGAGAGGATCCGGAGTTAGATGATCTAAAAAAAAATCATTACCCTTTACATTGAAATTTATATGTTAAATTCAATCCACACACACACACACACATACTGGTTTTACCAACCTACAGAGGTATAGCAGTTTTCGGTAACATTCCGAGGTCACCGTCAAACAAGGGGAATTGTGCAAAAGTTTGCGCATCTGATGCATGTCCCCAACGATATTAATCTGGATTTGACCCAACAAATTAATTTCATCGTTTCATTTGTGAACTATAAAGCATAACAATTTCAATATCAAACGAGGTACAA
Organism: Ostrea edulis; assembly: GCF_947568905.1. NCBI lineage: Eukaryota > Metazoa > Mollusca > Bivalvia > Ostreida > Ostreidae > Ostrea > Ostrea edulis. Next base: position 35,054,983 of record NC_079171.1, read on the forward strand.
ATAAAAGTATGCACTATGCTCGAGGTACTATCAAATCATCTATTTTTAGAATAAATGAGAAAAGTAGTATTTTTAAAGAATATAATGTATTGAGCATGCATATCTATCAAAATATTCTTACGAGGCCTACAGTTAAGTATAAATAAGACCTAGAGGACACCTAAAACCACATAAAATGTAGATAGTCTTTAGAATTAAAAAAGATGAAAATTGGGATTCCCCCTTTCACTTTCATTTGCAAAGGTTTTGCAAACAGACGAAATATCAAATGGAAAACGAATATATGATTTGATACCATGAGTATTCAATTATAAAGAGAAAGTTTGAAAAGTTTTCACATACTGAATCATTTTAGGTGAGAGAAAGGCTACATGAACAGAATAATCGTCCATTAAAACGTGTGCCGAGAAGGAAAAACTAATGGTACATATAACCAACCTTATATTTTCTATTATCCAACAACTTGTGTACCGATATTAACATCTTATACACACTTTCTATAACCTACACACTATCTAAGAGGGGTTGTTGCTAAAACGCTGAACGGAAAACTAGACAGAAGACAGAACGGAACGGAAAATATTGTATGCAATAATGTTATGAGGAGGTCAGCAGTTTATAAAAGAAAAAGTTTATCATGAACAAGAGAAGCAGAAATTACAGATAGAGCGGGAAGTCACCCACAGAATCCACCGTTTCATATCCTTCATACTAATGCTATACATGTATTTTGATATCATTAACTTACCATGGAATATATTAATAAAGAAAACAAAATATTCATACGGAAAGACTTGAATTTTCAAATTTTATATCCAATGAATAAAAGCTCCCCCGAAAACAACATTGTAAAAGATAAAATAATTTTTTCAACAATTTTCTCCAAACATAGCCTTCTTAAATCTCATGCAATCACTACCTTAAATTGTACTTCCTTTTATTCGTAATTCAGTTCTACACCTGGTATAATACATGTATGTATTTATGTATCGCATTAAATTTTAAAGCCAAGGAGTCCGATGTGTATAAAAGATTTGCCTCATTTGGGATGAATTTACGTGAAGTTCGCACATTTAGCATACCGATATCCTGCGGATTAGTTTTGAACCCGAAGAGATACAGCGGAAAAGAAAGACTGAAACAGAACCAATAATAAGTAAGTTGAAGTTTACGATTAACAGTTATGAAATAGCTCAAAGACTAACAGACAAGTTATGCTTAAATGGAATTCAAAAGTCGTCTCATTATTAATCTAAATATTAATATACAAGTAATTCGTTTAGAAATAAACTGCTAGAAGTCCGCCCTATTTAGGATTGGAGTGCTGCGGTCACAAGGTCTCTGTTAGTTAAAAATATAATACACATGTATATCAAACACAAGATGTTTAACTTGCTGACTAACAAGATCACAAATTGTCGTTATTATATACTTACCACACTCCCTGTGATAAATGCAAGTATACACATACACGGTATCACATGTAAATGTGCGATAATGACGATCGCCACCGGGGAGGGAGGGGTCATATATAAAGCACACGTGTTCTTTCCATTTTCTACCCATAGACCGGTCGTTGCGCGCTAACACTCCAATGCCGACATTTCAAAATTCTTGCTAAGATAAAAATTGTTTTACCACTTGTAAACAAATTCTCAATTTTTTAAAATTTTAATCATAACATAGTATTGTCTTCTGATTTTTGGTGTCATCTTAACTACATTAATCATTCTAATTCTGAATCCTTTCTATCAATATCTTCCTCTGATGATGTCTCCTCTTCTTCACTATCACTTTCTTTTTCACTATCACTTTCTTTTCCACTATCACTGTCTTTTTCATATATCAGATAGTTACACAAAGATTTGGCATGAGAAGATGATAGAGAATCGAACAGCCACTCCCGACTTACTGTCTGAACTCCAGTCTCAAAATGCAAATCTATAAGTACACAAAAAATTCTCTTAACTATGCCAAACATAAAATATGCACACACTTTCTATTCATTTACAGAAGAACAAATGGAAGGTTGAAACATAAAAATCATTTTGACACATCCCCCTCAAAAAACCCAAAACAAACCCTGACCCATGAATTTCGCAATTTAGGAAAAGGACATGATTATGAACATCATAATCATGCTTTTAATTTATATCATGTAAATTTCAACTTTCCTGGTCCAGCAGTTTTTGAAATGAATATTTTTTTTTTAAAAATCCCTATATGTGTATGCAAAACTTCGATCCTCCCTTGTATCCCCATCTTACCTCCGGGGGCCATGATTTTTACAAAATTGAATCTGCACTATGTCAGGAAGCTTTCATGTAAATGTTCACTTTCCTGGCCCAGTAGTTTTTGAAAAGAATTTTTTAAAAAGATTTTCCCTATATATTTGTATGCAAAACTTTGATCCCCTCTTGTGGCCCTATCCTACCCCAGGGAGTCATGATCTGAACATAGCTATATATCTGAAATATGTCAGAAAGCTTTCATGTAAATTTCAGCTCTTCTGGTCCAGTGGTTCTTGAGAAGAAATTTTTTAAATGACCCCACCCTATTTTTTTTTTCTGATTATCTCCCCTTTGAGAGGGACATGGCCCTTCATTTGAACAAACTTGAAAGCCCTTCACCCAAGGATGTTGTGTGGCAAGTTTGGTTGAAATTGGCCCAGTGGTTCTTCAGAAGAAGTCAAAAATATAAAAAGTTTGCAGACAATGGACAAAATGTGATCGGAAAAGCTCAGCAGAGCTAAAAAAGAAAATTTATTCACTTTTATTTTGTCACCATACTGGCCCTGCATAAGGGCCTGAACTCCTGATGCAGGAGCTATGAAATCAATTTTGCAATTTAGTAGAGAAGTTCATGAACATCATCAAAGTCATGCATTTAGCTTTTCCCATATATCTATATCGCAGTAGAGATGTTCTATTATTTCATAAATTTTCACTATATGGTTATATTGGTCCTGCCCTAGGGCTTGAACCCTGACCCAGGAGCCACGAATTTCACAATTTAGGCAGATAGCGACATCAACATCATAATCGTGCATTTAATTTCTCTCAAATATATTTATGGCAGTAGAGAGAAGGAAGATTTTCTAAGATTTAATGCATTTTGATTTTATGGTCATATTGGGCCTAAACCGCTCACCTGGGCCATGGATTTCACAATTCAAGTAGAATGTTTCATGGATATCATAACCATGCATTTAGTTTTTCTCCCACATGTGTAAGTGTAGAGAAGAATATTTTTGAAAATTTGACCTTTTTCTTTTGATATTTTGTCCACCCATGAGGCCCTGGGGGAGGTATTGTCATAAATTTCACAATTTATATCCCTCTTATCCTAGAGATACTCCAAATCAAAAATGTTAATGATTGGCCAATATCTATCTATCTATCTATCTATCTATCTATCTATATATATATATATATATACACAAGTAAAAAGGCTTGAAATGAATAACTTTACCTTTAAATTTCTTTGAATCCTCCTTACTGACATCATCATCGGAAAAACAAGTCAAAATTACTTTCCTCATTGCATTATTCTGGAATTCTTTTGCAGATGATATCAAAAGGCCTCCACATGCTTCCACAAGATACTTCAGGTATGCTTAATTAACAAAGAACAGAAAACACAAGCTTAAATTTATAGAATAGACTATATATCCATATAATTTTTGTCTTTATTAAAGCCACAACACTTGCACATTCATAAATATTTGTCCTTATCATTAGATGTTATAAACAACAAACCTGGGTCCACTGTTTCGCATTTCTTTACATCAACATATATCTGATGATTTTTTAGGATTGGATTCTGCATTTCTCTGGACAGTTTTGCCCATAGTTGATGCCGATGGTGTTGTCACCAATTATCTCAAAATCACCCTATGTAATCATTGTACAATTAATTGAAGTTTGGCAAAAGGTAAAATGGAACTCCACAGCAATACCATAATAAGGTACATGTATATGTACTTACTTCTGGCAGAAAAAAACCCTTTCTGAATACTTTGTTTTATCCAACTATAATGAAGTATCCAGCAATGATTTGCTAATCCAAAGAAATACTTCATTGTTCTATCACACCTGTAAGATATGTAAACAGGAGTAGTTCGAAACATTTACACTTCCTCCAAATAAGCTTAAGTGTTCAAGGGAGAAGTGATTAAAGAACTTACTTGACCTAACAATGACATGGCTTACAGAGTCGTTGAAAAGATGATGAAATTTGACACCATGTTCAAAAGCAAATGACTTCACCTCATTCTGAAAAAAGAGAGGTACACAGGCATTAACAGTCACCTGAGTATCATAGCCCATGATACAGGGAGTCTCAAATTTGCATATAAACCTCGATATGGAGTCTAACCCCCTAGGATCATGAAATTTACAATTTTGGTAAGGGACTACCTACTCCTTTTAAATATCTATTTAGTTTCAATAGCATTAAAGAAGATATTAATTAAATGTTTTGCATATCTATACACATTATATATATATATATATATATATAAATCAAGTTTAACCCCACCCTGGAGTCAAGATTCTCTACCCGGGGACCATGATTGATTGAATATTGTTTTACGTCCTTCTCGAGAATATTTCACTCAAATGAAGACGTCACCACTACGAGTGAAGGGCTGCAAAATTTAGGCCTATGCTCGGCACTTATGGCCATTGAGAAGTGAGGTTTTTTTTATCGTGCCACACTTGCTGTGACTTTTTGCGATGTCATCCGAAGGACCGCCTCATTTAATCCCCTTATGACAAGCAAGGGGTACTGAGGATCTATTCTAACCCGGATCCCGACGGGAATAAAATATAAAAAAATTTGTAGAGGCCTTCCTGCTCTACATCACCATGCATTTACTTTTTCTTGAGATATGCAGTTGTAGAGAAGAATTTTAAAAACTGGTAAATTTTTTACCGTTTTTGCCCTGCTTAAGGCCCAAAGGGTGCAGGTATCCTGAAAATTTATTTATGTCCCCCTTGTTCCAATGATGCTTCATATGAAATCTGAATGGTAGTTATCAAGAAGTTAAAAATATTTCAATTGTTAATGCACGATGACAAACGCAGACCAACTGCAATAGTGGTAACAATTGGCCTTGAAGTTTTCGAGAAGAAGACTGTAGAATTGTTAACGGATGATGAGGGACTCACGTGACTAAAAAATATGAGAAGACTCTTGGTTTCCTTTAGTATTTAGTATCACTTGTTATCTGAATAATTATTAAAATTCTTACCACACATCTTTTCTCCAGTCCAGAGACCATTATTCCTTTGATATAAGGAATTTCTGCCCCCGAAACAATACTTGTATTTCCTGTAGTAAAGTTAAATATATCAATACTTCAGTACTTATATTGTTTCAAAAGTAAACACAAAGATACTTGAAAGATAATTTATAGATAATTAATCAAGATGAGATTGTGTAGAGTTTTGGGGGTGGGGGGATGTGGGGATGGGGTGGGTGGGGGGATGTGGGGATGGGGTGGGTGGGTGTTGTACCGATTAGCTTAAAACCAACTTTTATTTGCGTGCGAGAAATGTTTGTTAGAAACTTACCATCGTGAATATTTCTAGCAATGAACTAGTTCTTTTAATGTCTCTAGTATTTGTTCCAAGTTTTTCTCAGTTGCAAAAATTATTCGCTGCGAACCAGTTTTTCTCACATTATTACCAGTGTGAGATCGACTTTACCCATGTGAGACAGCCGTGTGAGATTTTTCTGTCTCACACTGCTGCGACGTCATTTGATTGTGACGTCATATATTTTCTATGATTTACGTTACACGGTGAAGATTTACGTTACACAATGAAGTAAAAATATGTTGCATTGTTATCTTTAAATTTTAATGTAATATAGCTTTCTGGTGGACAACCTTGGGGTTTTTAGTTTACACTTACAGTGTAAACCATTTTCGGGAATGCTCTTTCTGCCTATCTAATTAGTTTTTGCATCGAAGTTCAAATGAGGATTTTGATAATCTAAAATTTTCTGAAAGCTCCTAATTTTATGCACTAAACTGTAGTTAAAATGTGAGAAAAATAATCCTTCATTATTTACTCGTGTGGGATAGGGAAATTCCACCTCTGGAACAAGATTCGCTGTCTAACACTGCGAATCTTGTCCCCTCGGTGGAATTTCCCTATCTCACACTCGTACTAATGAAGGATTCTGTTAATCACAAATAAATCGCAAAATAAAGTTGTTGCGATTAAAAGTTGGTTTACAGTATACACTGACCAGGTACTGATAAATACTTACTGAGTTCAGACACCATATCCTCACTAAGTCCTGATACATCTTCCTTAGGGCCTAGTTTTTCTTGTTTCGCTGGATTCCCTTCAAACAAAAACTCCATAGCCCATAAAGCTCACCTTGTCCCTGCTATTCATTCTTCTGAAGACTTTATAGATTTTCTCCTATATATTTGCAAGCAAAATTTTGATTCCATAATATGGCTCCACCCTACCCCAGTCTGAGAATTTAACGGTAGACAGATAGACCGCGGCTTATAATGCCAAAGGAGGTCGGGCCATGCCATGTGCAAATAAGATATCCCGAATTGTCTATGCCAAATTCTAAGAAACAAAGGAATAATTATGATATGTGTGTGAGATAATGCACTTAAGATAAATATTTTCCCTTAAAATTGTCAAAATCTATTTTTGTGACCTGGATTTCCCTCCGTTAATTTTAGAGTATACGACTTCAGTGTCTAAGTGGTTTGAAGATTATGACTAGTGCTCTAGACAAATTTTTCAACATACGATTCGTATGTCTTTAAATGTCAATGCTTTTTTTTAAATCAGCATTGACAAATTTTATTGGGATCGATTTTTAAACTAAAATTTTCCTCAACAATATGACTAGAGTTATCCTATTTTTCTTATATCCCAAATATTCAATTATTGCAAGAATGTCAAAACAAAATAATATACGTTCGACTTTTTGAGGTGAAGGTTAAATGGCATGTATATGATTCCGCAGTTAAAGTATTTTCTGGACAGTGATTATGATTAATTATGATGCGCAAAAGAAAAAAGAAAACGAGGACAATATCAATAGATTAAATGTAGAATTGGAAATGGAGTATGAAGTTGTATAAAACAAAAGAAAGTTTCTTAACTATTTTCTCTCGATGTATGTGTTATTTTTGTCGTAAAATTTTGGTAAGGTCTATGCCAAATGCCAATGGTTTATGCCGCATCAAAAAGACATCTAGACCTATTGCCTATGCCATTTAAAAAGTTAAATTCTCAGACTGCTACCCCTGGGGTCAATGATGTGACCAAAATTAAATCTAGACTACTTTATGTCAGGAAGCTATCATGTAAATTTCAATTTTTCTGGCCCAGTGGTTCTTAAAAGATCTTTTACATCTTGGCATTTCTTGATATCTCACATTGGAGGGGCATGATCCTTCATTTAAACAACCTTTAATCCCCTTCACCCTCAGATGATTTGTACTAAATTTGATTACAATTGGCTCAGTTATTCTAGAGAAGAAGATAAAAATCAGTTGAAGGAGTATACACATATGTGATGATATTGATGGCAGTGAATACATTCAAGAACACTCGATCTGTCACAAGTACGGTCAGAAGCTAATTGTATGACCTTGTATTATCAGATTCAGGGGAACTATGAAATTAGAGTATGAGAACCTGACAAGATTGTGTTACTCCCAATACAAGGTGATGAAATATAAATTGGTAACTCATCTAGCTCATCGTTTTAGAAGGGTGTTAGAGCAGGAAATTCTATTTAAAGTAGTTACCTAAAGTCATTCTGCAAGCCTCAAAGGTTCATCACTTTATATTTTAGCCATAATCATTCCATATTACAGAAAAAGCTCCAACCCTTACAATCTTTTATGACAAGCAACATCTATGATTTTAATACTTTGTTATAAAAGCCACACACCGGAAGAATCTACAATGTTCATTTACACCACTCTAGACCTTACATGTCTTGCATTGATCAGTGTAGTCCTACCCTCTTGATTGTTTTTTCCACATTTAAAAAAAGTTGGGCCATACACCGTGCTGGGTGTACAGACTGATTTAATAACATGATCTGGGTCATCTTTTTATCTATTTTCAGGGTCACTATTTTTGTCTGCAACATTTTAATACACCCCCCCCTTCCCATGCTCTTTCGCTCAGGTCAAAGGTTGTGCGTGACCTGATTTTCGCGGCAAACATCATATTGGCACGGGTACGCGGGTGTCACAGTTACGATATCATGATGAAGGGAATAACATTTACCGTTGCTTTTATCTGCTACTTATGTACTGTTAATGGAGATAATAGGACAGTGGTAAGCTGCACCGTTCCATGTCCAAACATAACTGTTAACTCCAGCCAAGTGCGGGATGTTTTTGTGACATCGTGTTTCCTCAATCAAGTTTTCGTCCATGGTGATGCAAGTCGTGTGCAAGTGCACGCTTTAATGGATGGTGCACTGTGTGGTAAGTGATAATACTTTTAGAATCTTGTAGATTTTTAATGTTGGATCCACCAGTTTTAGATCTTTGAATTTATATACATCGGGTTCGTCATGTATGTAGTACCGCCGAGGGTTTCCGAAAGGTTTATCTGAAATGTTAATGTTAGGGGGCCATGGATTGAAAAAGAAAAAAACAAGAGGCCCAAGGGCCTAGAATCGCTCTTCTGATAAATTGTACAACCCCACCATTTCTATTCTTAGCCTCTTAGTATTCTAAATCTTTAGTTTAATCCTAAGAATTCAAAAAAAGTAGGTCAATGTGACCTACTTTTTGGTCTACACATTTTAAGAACCCAAGAAATATCAACTGACAAAGTTTGATGATTTTAAGCCAGTTAGTATCTGAATATTGAAATATAGCTGTCAAATTCCAATCGTAGGTCATGGTGACCTACTTTTTGGTCAGCGAACTCCGAACATGCAAGACCCATCAACTGACAAAGTTTGATGACTGTAGGTCAAATAGTATCTGAAATATATAAATATAGCCGTCAAATTCCAAAAGTAGGTCAAGGTGACCTATTTTTTTTCGTCAACACCCTTCAAACATGCAAGACCCAACAACTGACAAAGTTTGATGACTGTAGGTTAAATAGTATCTGAATTATATAAATATAGCCGTCCAATTCCAAAAGTAGGTCAAGGTGACCTACTTTTTGTCAACACCCTTTGAACATGCAAGACGCATCAACTGACAAAGTTTGATGACTGTAGGTCAAATAGTATCTGAAATATATAAATATAGGTGTCCAATTCCAAAAGTAGGTCAAGTTGACCTACTTTTTGGTCGAAACCCTTCGAACATGCAAGACCCATCAATTGACAAAGTTTGATGACTGTAGGTCAAATCGTATTTGAAATATATAAATATAGCCGTCAAATTCCAAAAGTAGGTCAAGGTGACCTACTTTTTGGTCGACACACTCCGTTGACTCAAGATGCATCAACTGTCAAAGTTTGATGATTGTACGTCAATTAGTGACTGAAATATATAAATATAACTGTCAAATGCCAAAAGTAGGTCACAGTGACCTACTTTTTGGTCAATACACTCCGAAGACTCAAGATGCATCAACTGACAAAGTTTGATGATTGTAGGTCAAATAGTGTCTGAAATATAGTAATTTAGCTGTCAAATACCAAAAGTAGGTCACGGTGACCTACTTTTTGGTCGACACAAACCGAAGACTGAAGACGCATCAACTGACAAAGTTTGATGATCCTAGGTTTTACAGTGCCCAAAATATGCATCTAAAATTGAAAATGTGAAATTTGAATATCTGCAAAATTCAAAAAGTAGGTCACTGTGACCTACTTTTTTATAAATATGTTTCAAGGCCTCAAGTTTCATCAACTTACAAGATTTGATGATTCTAAACCTCTCGGTATTTGAAATAACAACTTAAAATATATCTATAAATGATAAGCCATAAAATTCAGAAAGTAGGTCACGGTGACCTATTTTTAAGTTGACGCATTTCAAGGTCCCATGATCCACCAACTGACAAGTTTTGATGATCATAGGCTTCAAAGTGTCCAAGATATGCATCAAAATTAATTTTAAAATAAATACCTGCAAAATTCAAAAAGTAGGTCACCGTGACCTACTTTTGAGACAACTTGACACAAGGTCCTAAGATGCATCAACTGTCAAAATTTGATGATCCTAGTCCTTATAATGACTAAAATATCTAAGATTTAAGGAATTTAAAAAAAATTTAAATTTGGGTCAACTTTGAAGTGACCTTGAGACCACGCCCTTTGCCCCAGGGTAATGCCTTGAACAATTTTTAATCTACAACATATCCTCATCCTTATGTGTAAGTTTGGTGATAATCTGCCCTGTGGTTCTTGAGAAGAAGATTTTTTAGCAACCACTATTTTTGTTGTTGTATTTTCCTGATTATCTCCCCTTGTTAAAGGGTTACATCCCTATATTTAGTATGTATGAAAGCCCTTGGGCCAATGATACCCTGTAACAAATTTGAAAAAAATTGGCCAAGGGGTTCTTGAGTTCTAGCCCTTTTTCTAAAAAGTTTACGCACACCGCACAAATGGCCATAGCATTAGCTCTTTGAGCCTTTGGCTCAGAAGAGCTAAAAAAGGTCTGGAGAAATAGCAACAGGTAGTGTGTGAGGATTTTTTTTTTTTTTTAGCTTTAAAGGTGCACGGAGGCACGCTACCTTCGAATCGTACATTCACTGAGAGGGTAACGAACGACAACTCTGTAAAGATTGCCATGAAGGGTGTATACAAATAATAATATTGCATAGCGCCTTATCTAAAAATACTCTAAGGCGCTTTACACCATGCTAAAATGCAAATGGAATTTATACAGAGTACATAAAATCAACTAAATTATGAAAGAAAGAGATTTTCAATGTTTTAATTTTTTGTGAAGATGTTTCTCAACAATAGGTTAATTGCATGCAAGATAGTACACTATCTCTTAGTATTGTAGTAAACAGGATGGAAGAATTAATTAATAAAGGGAAATACAAAAAAAATGAAAATGATCCGTCATTTTTCAATATTATATTGGATTTCATTTTCACCCCTGACTGTATAATAAGGAATTTCTTGCTTTCTTAAGAATAAATATAGAGGAAGAAAAAATACCCCTTAAGTATGTTATATAACTTTATATGTACAGAGCCTGTCCCCATGAAGATGACCCCAACAAAGTCCATCACAAGGCCCATCATGAGAGAGAAGTACCTCCGCAAGAACCATCAGTGAAATGACCTTTGCAAAGCTCAGCACGAAGATGATGATGACAAAGAGAAGATCCATCATGGATTTAACATCGCCAAGACCCATTAAAAGTGAGAGTACCCCCGTAAGATCTATCAAGGCGGACATGACCGATAAGACAACACCCATCAGGGAAATGACATCAACAAGACCCATCAAAAGAGGGAGTACTCCCATAAGACCTATTTCACTGCCACTAATAACCCTGTGTATTATGTAGGGTCAACATCCGGTTTACATATAAACTCTAAATAATATTACATTTCAAATCCGGCTAAATCACCAACAGAAATACTGCCCGGCTCCGTGTTATTTGGAATGCGGTTTATTTGGCCAGCATAATGTTGTAGTTTTGCAGTCATTCAGATGGACGGTCCTTCATGATGCATCTCAAAAATTCTAAACAATGATTCATTGTTATTCGCCCGTCGAAGACGGGACGTATTATGGTATGGCGTCGTCCGTCTGTCTGTCCGTCTGTCCGAACTTTGTGGGCAGGATACAAATCGAACCGTAAGCTCCAGGATATTATAACTTGGTATATTTGATCACCATGATGAGAGGAAGATGCCTATTGTTTTTCAAGGTCAAAGGTCAAGGTCGTAGCATCACTTTTTAGGAAAACCTTGTGGGCAGGATACAAACCAAACCGTAAGCTCCAGGATATTATAACATGGTATATTTGATCATCATGATGAGAGGAAGGTGCCTATTGTGTTTCAAGGTCAGAGGTCAAAGGTCAAGGTTGTAGTATCACTTATTAGGAAAACCTTGTGGACAGGATACAAACCGAACCGTAAGCTCCAGGATATTATAACTTGGTATATTTGATCACCATGATGAGAGGAAGGTGCCTATTGTTTTTCAAGGTCAAAGGTCAAGGTCGTAGTATCACTTATTAGGAAAACCTTGTGGACAGGATACAAACCGAACCGTAAGCTCCAGGATATTATAACTTGGTATCGTAAGCTCCAGGATATTATAACTTGGTATATTTGATCATCATGATGAGAGGAAGGTGCCTATTGTTTTTCAAGGTCAGAGGTCAAGGTCGTAGTATCACTTATTAGGAAAACCTTGTGGACAGGATACAAACCGAACCGTAAGCTCCAGGATATTATAACTTGGTATATTTGATCACCATGATGAGAGGAAGATGCCTATTGTTTTTCAAGGTCAAGGTCATAGTATGACTTTTTAGGAAAACCTTGTGGGCAGGATACAAACCGAACCGTAAGCTCCAGGATATTATAACTTGGTATATTTGATCACCATGGTGAGAGGAAGATGCCTATTGTTTTTCAAGGTCAAAGGTCAAGGTCGTAGTATCACTTATTAGGAAAACCTTGTGGGCAGGATACAAACCGAACCGTAAGCTCCAGGATATTATAACTTGGTATATTTGATCATCATGATGAGAGGAAGGTGCCTATTGTTTTTCAAGGTCAAAGATCAAGGTCGTAGTATCACTTATTAGGAAAACCTTGTGGGCAGGATACAAACCGAACCGTTAGCATATTTATGAAGTAGCGCATTCTAAGGCTATCCCTCTTTATATATTGATATCCATTTCTACAAGCATAATAATGAATTAGCTCACAGAGGACAGTGCTAACTTCACTAAAATATGAATCCCACTAAAATATGTTTTCCTTGAGCAAAATCTACGGGCGTATTATGCCACGTTGGCGTTGCTCTTGTTTTTTTTTGTTTTTTTTACCATAGTCATAAAGTTTTCTCCCTCTTCGTGTTTGCATTTTCCTATTGTAATTGCCTGTCACAGGGCTCACACTGGACCACATTTTTGAGTCGTCCGTGCATCGACTCCTAAACGTTTACTGTTAGATCTATATTTCATGTGTATTATTCAAGAGGCCAGTAGTAGCAAACTAAGGCTCCTGGCACAGACTCGCGAGTCTTTGCAATGTGTGACGTCACGCAGACTTGCAGACTCTATTGAATATGTGACGTTGAGGGTACTTAATATGCATGAGGTGTACTTTTAGAAAGGTATGCAAGCTGTAACTATGGTATTTTTTTAGAAAGGTATGCAGACTTACAGACTTTATGGAATGTCTGACGTTGAAGGTATTTAATATGAATGAGGTGTATTTTTAGAAAAGTATGCAGACTTTAACTATGGTAACCAAAATGAATGATAAAAGTTGAGCATTTAAATAAGCCGTTAAATATAGCTGAGAGCTGACCAGGTAACTGAGCGCTAATATACTGTCCTAGAACGAGATTTTAAATAGATCGTTGTTCTTGATAATGTGGAAGAAAATGGGTGGTTTTATTCAATTTTTAACCAGGATAGCCTTAGTGAAGATGACTATTTATCAAAATTTGAGGAAGGAGAATTCTCTGGATTTTTGCAAATGTTCGAAATTGTACTACATCAGAGGAAGAACCGTTCACGAGGTCAATTGTGTCGTGGGTTTATGTACAAAGGCATGGGAAAAGATGCAAGAACTTCTTGATCGTGCTAACCATGTATACATTATGAACCTTTTCCGGGCTAAAGCCAAAATATGGGTGGTGGAAGACGATGAACGAGTAGACGAGTATAAGCGCGTCCAGGCATTTCGGAAGATGCGGACAAGTACATGAAGAAGTTCTGTCTTTCAGCTCTAGACATTTATTTCGAAAATCGAGATCTATTAGGTGATGAGATGGACAGTCATACTTTATGCGAGGAGTTATTGATAGACGACTCATTCGATTTACTTATCAGTCGTGGATTCCCTCCGAGAACTAGACATGGGACTTTCAACTGTTTACCTTGGGATTACTTTCTAACTCCGTATCATACTTGGGTGGAATACGATTGTCTTGAATACATGAGACAACACACTAGTGAAGAATGAGGGATTATTTTCAAGGCTGACTGTACGTTACCATATACCTTGATCTTGTCTTTGATTGTAGTAATAGCAATTCACACACACACACACACACACACACACACACACACACACACACACACATATATATATATATATATATATATATATTGCTGCAATGTTTACAAATATATGTATCGACAACTCAAAAAGTGTTGTTTTCTTATATTGAAGTATGTGTTTGCAACTAGTGTGCAAATGAGATACGCATTTACTCTCTAAGAAGTGTGAATATATACTGAACTGTAAAAGAACCGTCGCATCCTAATATCACTCGGATATCAGTATTAAAAATATTTTTTTTTATCATAGATGGGGAAAAGGTAATGTATACTTAGTAAAATAACTTATTTCACTATCAGTTGCTTTCAGAGACAATATCTTTTGAATATTGATATGCATATGTTTTGGATTGCGACGTTTCTTTTTGCAGTTCAGTATATGTAGGTCTGTTTCAAGGTACTCAACCTTGAATAAACCCATGTGAATTGTATCTGTTCTCTGAATGCGTATCGCATAGTTTTCCCTCACATGACAGACCGAAGTTGTTTTAAAGAAGACTATATGTTACTATAATCTATTAACTGATACTTAGACTTTAACTTTTCGTCTCCATTCTTATGATTCATAAGCGTGCATATGCAAGTAGCATTAGTCGGACTATCTAACGTTTCAGATTGTTGAAATCTTGCAATTTCTTTCTCAATAAAAGATACTACGAATTAAAAACAAACCCAATTACTTTAATCAGTATTAGTATAAAGTTTAATGTACATATGTCATTTGTAAAGAACAACAACCTTCTAAAAAACAGTACTACATTTAAAAGAATAAAAGTAACTGGTAAAATTACAAAATTTATGGAGCAATCTTTCAAAAAAAAAATTAGAATGGAAAACAAAATTTGTGGAGCAACCTTCAAACACATAAAACACACACTACTACTACAATTTGAAATCTTGCAATTTCTTTCTCAATAAAAGATACTACAAATTGATAAAAAATTACTTTAATCACTAATAGTATAAAGTTTAATGTACGTATGTTATTTGTAAACAGTACTACAATTAATAAAATAAAAGTAACTGGTAAAATTACAAAATTTATGAAGCAACCTAAAAAAAAAAAAAAAACACTACTAACTACTACTACAATTAAAAAAAAGTAACTGGGTAAATTACAATAGAAAACAAAATCTATGGAGCAACCTGAGTACATAATAACAATATATATTGCAGAACATCTAACAAACACCTGAGTATCTTTTTATTTTTACAATGCTGACACCGGGAAGTCAAAAACTTAATATTGTTAACATACACAGTCATTGAAACCGAATCTCTTAGGAGGCGGTCTCGTTCTCTCAGACCTTCGACATGGTAGACGAACTGGCTGCTGTGTTGGAATGGTGTGTTGACGAGCGGGAGCATTGGGTTGACGAGCGGGAGCATTGGGTTGGCGGGTAGGAACATTGGGTTGACGGGCAGTATGATTTTGAAGTCTTCGATAGGTTAAAATTACTTGTACGATCGCGGTAAGGGTGAGTACACATTTTTATACGCCCGTCTTAAGACGGGACGTATTATGGTATGGCGTTCATGTCCGTCCGTCTGTCTGTCTGTCTGTTAGCTTTTTCGTGTCCGACCCGTAACTTAAATACTACAAGGCCTAGAATCATCAAACTTTGTCTGTAGATACATCTTGGGTAGAAGGTGTGTCGCACATTAAAACCAGGTCACTGTGACTTTTCATTAAGATATCCGTCTGTCTGTTAGCTTTTTCGTGTCCGACCCGTAACTTAAATACTACAAGGCCTAGAATCATCAAACTTTGTAGATACATCTTGGGTAGAAGATGTGTCGCACATTAAAACCAGGTCACTGTGACTTTTCATTAAGAAGATATGGCCATATATGGCAAAAACTTGTCCGGCTCATAACTTGAAAACTATTAGACCTAGAATCACCAAAATTGGTCAACTAATGCATCTTAGGTAGAAGGTGTGTCGCATCCTACTTCATGGTCACTGTGACGTTTAATTAAGTTGATATAAAAAAAATGTTTTAATGGGTACAATCTATACTTAACAATATGTGACGGGCGTATCATGTGCCGTAGCGGTGCACTTTTTCCTCTTTATGTGAGAAGGTCTACAAGGAAAAATCACATAAATTTAAAGTTCACAGTGTGTTGCATAGTCAAATAATATTTGTTGTTCAACACAAGGACAGCAATTGTTGACACATGATCTCAAGGTGTACTTCCTTCTATATATCAGAATTGTTGATAACATGAGGACAATTACTGGAATGTAACAATTAATCATACAATAATTGTCAGATTAATTAAATAAATATACCAAGCTAAGCAATATGATGCTTGGGGATGTCTTGCAGAGGTAAATCATGCAGTCGAACATGTCTTTGTCTATATTTTCTTATGAGGATGGTTAATGCTAAAGTTATTCCAACCACAACAACTGCAAATTAAGTTGAAACAATTGTTTTATTTCGATGAATTTATTTGCTTGTTTGTAATCGTCTGAACAATTTTTTCAACTACTGCGGTTATCAAAACATACACAGCAATCTGCCAGGAGGTAACAGAGGGAGAACCGGAGGGCGTCTTATGTTTATATAAAGTCGTAGTTGACGTTGTAGATGTGAAGTCAGCTGTCCTTGGGTTTGTGCGAGATGGTTGCGGTGAAGATGCAAAGTCGGCTGTCCTTGGGTTTGTGCGAGATGGTTGTGCTGAAGATGGATTAGGCAATCTGGAAGGTGTTGTAGGCATCCTCTAAAATACAAAATCATATTAGAATACGTTTGGTTTTTTTTTTTTTGGTTTTTTTGGGGTTTTTTTTTATCCATCAAAATAGAAAAATTATAACTACATATTCACTGCACAGCATAATTTTTGAAAAATATTTTAAACACAATATTACTTACAGTGGAAGCAGATATCGTAGGCTGTCGTCTTTTCTGGAAGCCACGAAAAAGCTGCTGCTGGCTTCCGGCCGCTGCAGGAATATTACCAGAAGTAGACTGAGGAGCTTCTTTCCCTTAATGGCTCGTAAAGCTCTGTTTTCGGCTTGGTGCAATTTTCTGTCATCGTCAGAATCCGATGCGATATCATTATGCTCATACTGGTTAACGGTAGCCTAACCTGCTGGTGAGTTGTCGGCAATTCGAATCAGCTTGTTACGCTTGGATAACTTGTTGGCAATGTTTTCACACACGGCAACACACTCTTTGTTGGACTTTACCTTTTTCTGCAATTTTTGTACATCGGAAATGATTTCTTCATTAAATTCGAACTGAATTTTATTGCCGGGTGACTTTAAGGAGGAAGCTATGTCCTTCTTAAGTTTCTTCTGCAGATCAATTTCCCGACCTTCCTGGCTGTCCAAGAGTTCTTTCTTAAAGGAACTGAGTGAAGAATCCAAATAACACTTGAATAAATTGAAAGTATCTGGAATGTCTGTACAAGGATTAACAGGGTTGTTACATGAAGAATCCTTTTCTGTGTCTACGCCCATCAAATCGTTTTCGGAGTCAGACATAGTACAGCGTGTGAACAGCGCAAAGTCTTGAGCTCGAATGACTGAGAAACAGAACCTGCTAATCATTCTCTACATAACCGGTCTTACTGGTATGACACGCCTGAATCCCTTTACAAACTATAAATAGCATCCACGTGTTCGACGTAACAGGTCAGATTTATCAACCTGCAATAAATATGTATCTATGGTAAAGACGAACAGAGAATATCCACTTCCAAAGTTGTCTCGAAATATTATCAGACCGACGTCCTGATTCCATTTTCCAGAGGCCCAAACAGTCGAGCATATGCTGACGTAGCTTCAGAACTGTAGGTCTCTGAAAAAATATTTTGACATAACAGAGAGCTACAGAACCATTTTGTAATTCTGTCTGAAACTTTAACCTTGCTAATAACTTTTGAACAGTAAGAGATAGAGCTTTAATATTTCACATGAGTATTCCTTGTGACAAGGCCTTCCATGGGTACCAACATTTTTGACCCCTTGACCTTGGAGTTTGACCTACTTTTAGAAAACTTTAACCTTGCTAATAACCTTTGAACAGTAAGTGATAGAGCTTTGATATTTCACATGAGTATTCCTTGTGACAAGACCTTTCCGTGGGTACCAACATTTTTGACCCCTTGACCTTGGAGTTTGACCTACTTTTTGAAAACTTTAACCTTGCTAATAACTTTTGAACAGTAAGTGATAGAGCTTTGATATTTCACTTGAGTATTCCTTGTGACAAGACCTTTTTCTCCCCTTGACCTTGAAGTTTGACCTACTTTTTGAAAACTTTAACATTGCTAATAACTTTTGAATAATAAGTGATTGAGCTTTGATATTTCACATGAGTATTCCTTGTGACAAAACCTTTCCGTGGGTACCAACATTTTTGACCCTGTGACCTTGACGTTTGACCTACTTTATAAAAACTTTAAACCTTGCAAATACATTTTGAACACTAAGTGATAGAGCTTTAATATTTCACATGAGTATTCCTTGTGACAAGACCTTTGGAGTTTGGAGTGACGTAAAATGAATATTTATCACTTAGAATGAAAACGACGATGTTTATATTTCGGATTTCAAACATTTCGGTTGAGCATCACCGAAGAGACATTATTTGTCGAAATACGCATCTGGTGCATCAAAATTGGTACCGTATAAGTACACGGCCTCTCACCTCTGTCGAAACCCGCTCGCGCCGGTAAGTGAGAAAGTTTCCAGTTTACTTTCGGAAGGTCGGTGGTCTCTTCCCAGGTACATTGTATCTGGGTTCTCTCTTCCACCAATAAAAACTGGGCGCCATCATATAACTGAAACATTGTTGAGTGTGGCAGAAAACATCAAAACAAACGAACAAACGAACTTAGATCATTTTACCATATAAGATAACACATTTTATAGGGTATGAGACAAAGCGCTCAGATTTATTTCGTTTGACACATTTACAAATCAACTCCCAATGGCCATTTTTTCGTTTTCATCATTGATCGTCTCCGACACTTCAAATTCCCATGACAAATATCATCAAACTAAAAATAAACTTATAAATTATGATAATCAATAAATGTCATACTATTAAATACAATATTTATGTCCTTAAATTTGCCTGCATCTAAGAATTACCGGCAAATGGAATACAACTCGTGGTTACTTTTTGTCCGGCCCATATCGGCCATCGTACAAAACAGATGCGAGTCTTCAATATCAAAATGATTATATTTCAAATGCGTTTACTATTTAAAAAAGTCTTACCGCCTCTCGATTTCTCCTTGTCGAGATCGTTCAATTTGTCCGCCAAAAGCATGTGCGCACGCACATAATTAAATCACACGGCCGGTGATTACAAAAACAGTTTCTGAACCGGGTTTCTGTCCATCTTGAAGGGTATCCAGTGGAAACAGTAATTGTAACAGCAAAATACAGACAAAATCTACAAATTGCTGGCGACAATTTTTTCTTCTTACCTCGATGAAAATCGTGAATCAGTCCCTTTAGGCGAAAAAAGTAAATTTCCCTCCAAAATTTTCCACCTAAATATTTATCATCCATTATTGTATGTATATATGCACCATGTATGTATACTTATTATTGTAGATTAACGAATCTTTTAATTTTGCATTTAATTCAAAACAACTCTCAGGCTTTTTATTTTATTATTATTGTAAAGAATGGCATATTAGCAATTTTGCAAGCATCAACTAGCATATAAATGTTATTGTTTTCCTCTTTTTCAAAATTTCCACTTGAAATGGATAAGATTAAAAAGTACTTCAACCCTCCTGGACTATCTGTCGAAGAAGTGTTTGAAAAAGTAGTTCCTGCGTACTGTAAGTTACAATCATACCACAGTCAATTTATCTGACTAAAACTTCATCAATATAGTTGCCATTTTGCTAGAAAATTCAGAACTGGTGGCCAGACCATGAGAGATTACTGAAAGCAGATGGTATTTTTCTGTGTGATCTGAACTGTCTGTCTGGAATGGTATTCTGATGTACAGAGACCGAATTGTTAATCCAGAGGCCCTTAGACCAGAAATCTTAAAAGACATACATTCAGGACATTTAGGTTTTAATAAGTGCCGTGAACGCGCACGGGGAGCAGTATGATGGCCTGGAATTTAAACCGGCATTGAGCGGTAAGTACCGTTATGTCATGCGAATTCTGTCAAATTCATCAACCAAAACAGAGCCGAGAGTTCTTGAAGACAACAGTTCTTCCAGATCGTCCATGGCAAAAGATAGTTGCAGATCTATGTGAGCTGAAAGGTAGACATTTCCTAATAGTTACCGATTGTTTTTCTCGTTATCTGGAAATTGCTTACCTGGAATCGTTGACTAGTACTCGCGCCCCTCGTATCGTGTACGCACTATACGCCACCCACTGAGAACAGTGAAGAGACGAGGAAGAAGCTACCGTCACATGATGACTCCCTGTCTCCGCCTGAGTTCTCCCCAGCGCCATATTTGCTATCGCTATGAATATTGTATGCGCAAAATTTGATTTCAAAAGAATTCTTGATCTCACCATGTACCCGCCAGTACTTCTTTTCTGAGAGAAACTGTTCCTGCAACTTCCAAAGCAATTTATGAAGCTAGAGCTTAAATTACTTTCCCAACTGCTGTTTAGTTCAATTACTCTTTTCATTTACAGGACTGATTGCTTGATGTTTTCCGCCACATTCATCAGTTTTTCAGTTATTTGGCGGCGCCCAGTTTTATTGGTGGAAGAAAGAACACAACTACAATTTACCTGGGAAGAGACCACCGACCTTGCAAAAGTAAACTGGGAAACTTTCTCACTTACCGGCATTAGAACCCGCGCCGACAGAGGTGAGAGGCCGTGTGATTTTGAGTGCGATGCTTTAAGCACTCGGCCCCTTCATTTACAGGAATCAGCCAGCATCCTATAACCATATAGCCATAATATGTTGTCAGAATAGAAAATATGATTTTACAACAAACACAGAGGCATTCTTCACCACATACGCAGTGGGACACATCAAATTCACTTGAAGCTTGGGAAAAATTCCGACACCATGTCCAACTTACTTTTGAAGGACCGCTCGCCGAGAAAGACGAGAAACAGAAGATATCTACTGTGGACAGGAGAAAAGGGTCGAGACGTGTACAATACCTGGACACTCTCAGAAAATGAAGATGAATCTTTCGAGGCCCATTATAAGAAATTCCTAGAATATGTCCAACCCAAACAAAATCCAGTGTTATCGAGGTACAAAGTCAGCAATGAAATACAGGAGCAGGACCAGTTGAGCAGTATAGCACCCGCCTGTGTCTAGTCACTAAAGACTGTGTATGGTAACACAGAAGACGACATACTTCTTAATTTATAAATCAACATTATCTCTTTATAATCTTCTGAAATAATTTCCCCACTCTTATTGTCAGACAGAAGTGGCGCCATATTCATATGTCTTCACCTTGCATTCAAAGAAGAGGAATCTGTTATTAGTTCAGGGCGCAAACTTGATTCGTGGAAAATGTAAAACTTGCCGAAGTTCATCTAAATGCAAGGTGAAGATAACGAACAGTGATCAATCTTTTGTGTTAAAATTGGTATTATATCCAAAATGGCAATCGTCCACAAAGAACAAAATATGAAAATGCAAGGTGAAGATAACGAACAGTGATCAATCTCACAACTCCTACAAGCAATACAAAATAGATAGTTGGGCAAACACGGACCCATGGACACACCAGAGGTGGGATCAGTTACCTAGGAGGAGTAACCATCCCCTGTTGACCAGTCACACCCGCCGTGAGCCCTATATCCTGATCAGGTAAACGGAGTTATCCGCAGTCAAAATCAGTGTGCCAAGAACGGCTTAACAATCGGTATGAAACACGTCAGACAGTATTTGACCCAATGCGAGGCTGTATTGACGAACTAGATCGTTATAACAACAATAGAGTTTGCGAAATGCTGACTTCAATCGAGACTGTTGAAACCCCAGTACCACCGACTTGTTTGTCAGTAGCTTACCTCGATTTAAAAACTTGCTATACGCAGAACAAGCTCTTGTATATCGAATCAACACCATATGCAGGTGATAATGGAATATTGCTACATAAATATGGGAAGTTGACGATGGAGAAGCTGAAATCATCCCGTTTGTCATACAGTTGAGTTGTCAGTTTGCCGTTAATGTCGACTTTCAATAAAATATCTAAATAAATAAAATATAAAAAGTGGGCGACTCTATTCATTATAAATGCTGTAGTACCAGGTAGACTATTAAGCGGTTTTGAGGAACTATGGAATGGCTGTTCAAACTAGCATTCCCTTTCGACCGGTTTCAATAAAGAATATATTATTTTTTTACAGAGACATCCAGCACATCCTCCGATCTTTCTTCACCACACATCGACAAAGGGGGAAGGGGATGTCATACTTCCGCTTCGCCGTAAACATTATTCAGTACAAAGAGGGAGAGAGTTTCATCCCCACGATTTTCGGGTCATACTAAAACAAGTCCCACGGAGAAAATAAGTCCCACGGAGGAAAACAAGTCCCACCATTAAATACGATATTTTGAATGTGTTTTAAAACATATATGTATAGATTATCACTGTTTAAACATAATTTGTAGGGGGAAAAGAGAAATAATGATTTTAGAGGTTATTTTGATCGTTTACAAAATCAAAGATCGATAACTCTTACAACAGCGTATCACCTATGTACAAGGTCTAAGGCCCACGAATATTTTTGACATTCTAATCTAGTTTTGTTTAAGAACACATATTTTGGATATATACTGTATGGGGAAAAATTCTTTGAATGTCTTTG
This sequence comes from Ostrea edulis, assembly GCF_947568905.1. Taxonomy (NCBI): domain Eukaryota; kingdom Metazoa; phylum Mollusca; class Bivalvia; order Ostreida; family Ostreidae; genus Ostrea; species Ostrea edulis. The sequence goes on from NC_079171.1 coordinate 35,078,023, forward strand.
TAGAAGTTCACCACGATTGATTATAGATATAAACAACGAAACATCTGCACATATTTCTGTACATAGTGCTTCAATAACTAATTAAGTACAAAAACTGAATAAGAATTTATATATACGTATGAAGTATATCAGAATTTTGTATATAACTCAAATTATGTTTTTATTTTTATGCATTTATAATTATGAAATCTAGGTTGGTAAATAAAAGTTTTATAAACATATTAAATTACAAAACTATAAAGTTTCTGTGTTAATTTATTTTATTTATTTCATTCTGTTATTCTTTGAAATATCTATATCATGTTGTTTTATACAGAATGCTCAAATTTTTTTCACAATATGAGTGCATTTTCTTAGCTTTTACTTATTCTTTAATTTCTACACTAGGATGCGACTGTTTTGTAAACATATCCTGGTGGGTTTTTTTTACTCTCATTCACATGTATAATATATTGTATATCTAAAATAAAAACATATTTTTAAAGTTATATATACAAAATTCTGATACACTACATTAAATGAGTAGAACTCTTAGCCACATAAATGTGTTTCCAGGACCCACGACATGGACGTGATTCTACATAAGGCCCCTTTTTATTTTATTTTTTTCTTCATATGTATGTTTTTCTAGGAAATATTTTTACACAACTGCATAAAAATATTCGAGCATATTATCATTAAAGGAACATAAATTTTTCTAGACAAAACATGACAAATTACACCCTGCCTAACCAAGCAATATTCCTTCACACACCCGTCAAGCGGGGGAGGAATACGCCTGATAATTAACCTTTTCTTCCAATTTATTACTGGGATGAGGCTACAGGAATTTTAAGTTTTTTGTTCGGAATGGAGGTGGTTTTTGCATTTCTGACTCTTTTTACTTGTCCCGGTTTTTTTGCAATGCGGGCAGTGGATGGAATGGTAAGTGACCCATCTGTTGATGACTGGGTGTTTGATGGTGGATGGAATTTAAAATAATTATTCATCCATTTTTTCCTCTCCTCTTCACTCATTCCAAACCAAGCCTCATGGGGTACAAAAAGATGTTTGGCAGGTGAGGCCAGTTCAAAATTACCCCTGCCATGGAGTGCCCCTCTGACATCCATCAATTGACACTCCTGAATCTCCTTTAACCGTTCAATTAACTGAGGCAATTTTGAAACTCGCCAGTCCCCAATAAGCTTTATTTTATTATTCATTGCCTCGCAGAAATTATTTTTCCAAAGATGAGGAATTTTGGAATTTCTGAGTCTTGGCTGAAATACTTTCTCAAACAAGGTCGGAAGTAATTTTTCTGACAAGTAATGAAAAGCCAAAATGTCGTGATATTTTTCAAGAATTTCTTGCTGTTTTTCCAAATACATGATTTTTGAGTTTGCACATAGTAAACCAGAACTTGAGAAAATGGAATTTAAAATTGCATTTTTTGGGGATTCAGGAACATTGAATTTTGTGAGGTTTCTCAAAGCATTTTCTTGCAAGTGTCTGGAACAAAGTATGTGGTTTGACCCTGGAAATGTTGTTTTTATGGCATTTATCAATGCCAGTTTCTCATCAGTGCCAAAAGTTAAGTTTTCAACTTGCAGATCGAAACCCAAAGCAGATCGAATTTTTGATAGAAAATCACAGTACGTTGTGAATGCCCCATCCCAGTGTAAAAATACAGGCCCTAACATTACAGGAGAGGTGTTCTTCCCTTTCTTTACCAAATTTGGATTGGTGTATACCATTGTTGTGACATAGCAAGCTCCTAAATTGAAAGTCCTATCAATTCCAATAACAGAGCCATTTGAGGCACATTCCTTCATCTCCAGCAATTGCTCATCCGAAAAGCAAATATTTGGTGGTTTCTGATCATTGTTGGCAATAATTGATTTTATAAATTTCTCTGACTGTAATTGATTTATAAGTACTTGAAAATCATCTGCACTGTTTTTTGATGAGCGAATTTTGGTTTTTGACTTCTTTCATACCTGTATTTTTCATTCTGAATGACCTTTAAATCAACTGGATTTTCAGGATCATTGGAATTGACATGTTTAAGAATTTGAATTGGAAGCTTGCCATGTTTCACCCCCTCCCTGATAATTTTCTGCTGTTGAACAGTTGTTCGTTTGTAGGGTTGCTCTGTATTTTTGGAATTTCCATGAGGCAGACACCCTTTCCATTCCCCCAGGTATTCTACAATTGATAATTTTTTTTAAATTTTGATTGTCCCCAGGAATGTTTGTAAACCATGTAATACGCCTTTGGTAGTCTTGTTCTTTTTCTTGATAATCGGTAATATAATAACATTGTCTTTCATTATAAAGCACTATTGTATATATTTATTGGCCCTTTTGCTGTGGGACTCATGTGGGACTTATTTTCCCCGTGGGACTTGTTTTAGTATCAGCGCGATTTTCTCCGGAAACATTCTTCAGCAACTCTCATTATTCTACTTCTCCAGAAACATTAATTCAACCTGAAACTTAATTATTAAATCTTGAATGTTTTCAATGTATTACTGAACATTTCTTACAAAATACTGAAGGATTTTTCTTTCAAAATATTGAGGGATTTTACATTAAAATCGCTTGAATCAAGAAGAACTCCTAAAATGAAAAATACATTTATCTGTAATGATAAAACGAAATCACTTTAATAATTCATAGTTTAATAATGGGACTTCTTTCAAATTAATGAAAAAGACATTTATATACATCTGAAATAAATGAAGAGAATTTAATATTCTTGATCATTAAGGTAATTGAAAATCCATTAGAAAATTGTCATTAGATCCCGTTAGAGCTCAAAATGAAATTGGAACGACTTAACATTACGCTACGAGTATTACAAATGATAAGTCGTGCGTATTCCGAGCACAGAACGTCAGGTTTCCAGCTCTTAAGGTACTCCAATCCTCAGCAAGGTTTGGTAACTCGCGTAAAATCCGGGAAAAGTTAATTCGTATCATAAATTCCGGCAGTTATATTTTTGGGAACTCTTCTTTGAAAAAAGAATAAGAAAATTCTTGTAGCTTCACATATGTAAACAAATGGAAATGGAGGGGAATTGTATACAAGAAAGAAATAAGAAAGGTTGGTTCAAGAAAGCCTCATCTACTGCTACTACAACCATTAGCACATGTACCGATGAAAATAACAACCACCCTGACTTCATCGATGTCAACAGCAAAGATTCACTAGCACAGGTAGATGAATATGATGAAAATAAAGAGACATTTGACCTGTTCCAAGGCAGAAGAGTTGTTGAATTTTAAATTCTGGTGGATCATTTGCAAAGAGGGTGCTTTCTGTGTCATACGCCTTTGGATCTTGTTGACTGTGAGAAAGAGAGACGTTATGGACTAGCCAGCTTACTGTATGTGAGACGCAGGAAATGCGACGAACTGACGATCATTCCAACTGGTAAACAACACAATATAGGTCAGAATGGTCAAGGTCCTTTTGATATCAACACCAAACTTGCTGTTGGTAAGTATTTTTGATAAAAACTTTAAACGTGTGTGTATTTTTCAATTCATCTGTAAAAGATGTTTTCGAAGCTGGTCATATGTAGCTACGTAGGTACAAGTAGTGTTGTAGCATTTTGTAGTATACAAGTACCAGTACTCCTACTAGTATGTAGAATAGAAAAGAGGATTTACCCCTTGGCTTAGTGGTAAAGTGTCAGAAATTGGATGTGAAAGATGTGATTGTGAGATCTTGTGTTGTCAATTACTACAGTGTTTGTACAATAGAGCAGTAAGTGCATGCATGGTGTATATGAATATAAATCTTTTATTCCAGCTTTAACCTATGCAGGCATTGGAGAAGCTGGGGTTTCAAAGATCTTTTCGACACTAAACATACCAATTCTTACTCCAAGAAATTTGAAGAAGAGAGAGCGAGAGACTGTCCCTGCTTGTTGTGTTCACGAATTGGTTGAAGTACGACTTGTTTAATATGTAGCCTGATATTTGCGGGTTTACGGTTTTGGTTATTTAGTACAATTATTATCCATGCTGGCGCAGGATGCCGCGCTCATTTGCAGCAACAGTTTTTCCATGATTGTCCATTATCCGGCCGAGAGCACACTGTAAGCATTTATAAATGATTTATTTGAATTTGTATAATGATTTTGTAGTATGTGTCATTCGCTTTTTTGTGCATTTAGGTTGTGTATGTCAACTCGTTTCTATAAATAGAAGATTCTAGTTCACTGTGTATAATTTCACATTGGTACATGTGTGTAGTTTACTATATGTGATCTCCTTACTATTAATTCAACATTACAAGTATCCTACATGTGTTTGCTTGGAATTTTACTATATGTGATCTCCTTACTATTAATTCAACATTACAAGTATCCTACATGTGTTTGCTTGGAATTCAGATGTTTGTTAAGTCAAATAGTTGGCAATATTGTTTTAAATGTAAATTTGATGCATGTATGTAGAATTCATTGTCTAGTATCAGTTGATTTTATGTACATGTTTGTTTGTTTGTATCTTGTAGCTTTTCACCACATTCCTCAATAAACTTGGAAACATACATCTGGGTTTGATTGTGTGGTTAGCTGCAACGCAGTGACATTGAAAAGAGTGTGAGTACTGCAGCCCACTGGTAGTCGGACCAATACTCGAAGTCATGGCATCCAAGTACTCAGATCCAGAGGATTTATACTTCCTAACAGACCCTGATTCCATGTTGTCCAGCCTGGATGTGCGTCCCAAAAGACAGTTAAAACTTACGGAAAAGGGTTCAAGCCTGTTTCATGAATATTGTGATGTTTATATAAATAAACTGTTGTCATAAACTGTTGTCGTTGGGTAGAAACTTAGAAACTCTGTTGCAGTATGACATATCAGTGTGTAAAAGAAGTGAATTGGGGCTAAAGTTAGACTCTAGTTTTAATGACTATAAACATCTTAGTGATGAATATCTGGAGTTCTTATCAAGAAATAACACCCATGAAAGTTCCCTTGAGCAGACAAGCCATATGGTTGTGAGACGTACCTACATGGAGAGAGTTGAGATTCTGGCACGCTCTATATCCAAAAAGCTTTCCAGTATGCAGTCACCGACACCATCTGCGAAATCTTCCTCATCATCTAGCTCTCAATCTCACCATACAGTTTTACAAAAAAGACTCAGTTTAGAAGCTGCTAAGGCTCGTCTGGACTTTGTGAAGAAAGAAAATACCCTTAAACAACATCCCCTCAACATTCAAACAGAATTAGAAGTGGCTCAGGCAGAACTTTCTGTGGTGGAGGAGGATTGCAGGTCAGATATATCCGACTTGGATCAACTGAGTGTTGTGGATGATTTTATTCGTGGTCTCGAGCCGCCATCCTTGAATGTGAACGCTCCAGAATTTGAACCACAAAATCAGAGAGAGAACATGTTACCATCTTACTTACCGACTTCTTTTACTAATTGTGTTCCAACATACAGTCCGTCTCACTTCACAGATATTCCACTTCCTGTGAATCACAGCCTTGGACCCTCTGTATCCACAATGAGAAAACAACTTACACCCCTCACTGAGACTGGACTACAACCCTTGAACACAGTTGAACCTCCCAAAACAGAAGCCCATATGTTCACAGACTTTGCGAGGTTCTGGTTTAAAAAAGATCTGGTAACCAAAATCGATTCCTTTGATGACGAGCCTGAGCACTACTTGTCATGGAAGACTAGCTTTTTGCGAGTCATGGCGGAACTCCAAGTGACTCCAACAGAAGAACTTGATCTGCTTGTCAAGTACTTGGGACCGAAATCAAGTGTTGAGGCCAGAAACATTAAAGCATGTCATGCCAATGATTCTGTGGCAGGTCGGTTGAATGTTTGGCGTCGCCTGGAAGAGCGATATGGTGCACCCTCACTTGTAGAGGCTTCAATCAGAAAAAAGCTGGAGAACTTTAAGACTCTAGACAGTCAGGATGAGAAAGAACTATACCAACTGTGTGATATTCTGAATGAGATCCAGTCTTTGAAAGGAAATGACAATTTTACTAATTTGTTAGCACAGTTCAACACATCTGTTGGTATTACACCTATAGTAGCCAAGCTACCAAAGAAGCTTCAAGACAAATGGACAATCATAGCCTTCAGGTACAAACAGCAGAACAATTCACAGTACCCTCCATTTGAACACTTCTTAAAATTCATCAGTGAAATGGCAACTATGTGCAATGATCCAGGATTTGTTTATAATCCACCGCGTAAAGATACTTACCGTTATCCTAAACCTGTAGAACGCAGGAAGACGATATCTGCGCACAAGACAAGTGTTTCTAGAGACAATCGGATAGAAATAGATACAAATGACACATGGAGTCAGAATAACACCAATGATGTAACTACTCGTTGCCCAGTACACAAGTCCAAACATTCATTGAACGAATGTGAGGCATTTCGGAAGTGGAGGCTGGATAGGCGTCGTGCATTCTTAAGGCAACACTCTATCTGCTTCAAATGTTGTGCATCAACTCAACATCAGCAGTCATCTTGTACCGCATCTTCTCCATGTTCTGTCTGCAGGAGTACACTTCACCCTACAGCCATGCACTGGTATAGGAGGGACTTGTGTGTTGAAGACACTAAAGCAAAGGTACTCACCTCGGATCATGGCGGGGAAGGAACAGAGGTATCGTCAAAGTGCACTACACTCTGCGGCTCAGTTGATGGCGGACGTTCTTGTGCCAAGGTTGTTCTAGCTAAGGTATTTCCCAGTGATCGTCCACAAGCTGCTGTGACTGTATACGTGCTGCTCGATGATCAGAGCAACCACACCCTAGCTCGCTCTGAACTTTTGAACCAACTTGGGAGTCACATTTGATCCCATTCCTTACAGACTCAAATCTTGTGCTGGAGTGACCGAGGCCTCTGGGAGAAGAGCCGTGGGATTCTGTATTCAGTCTATGGATGGACTTAACTGTCATAAGCTTCCACCTATCATAGAGTGTAATGATATTCCAGACAACATGATGGAAATCCCCACTCCAGATGTCGCTTGTGCTCATCCTCACTTACGGCACATTGCAAAGGAACTTGCCCCACTACGCAGAGATGTTGGTATACAGCTGCTAATTGGAAGAGACTTGGTGGATGTACATCAGGTGCAAGGCCAAGTGACTGGGCCCCCAGCATCTCCCTTTGCCCAGAAGCTTAACCTTGGATGGGTCATAATTGGAGAGGTGTTTAGATGGTCGTCACAAGCCAAGTGATCTCAGTGTCCTGAAGACCAATATTCAGAATGATGGTAGAGGGACAATCTTTACCCCATGCCAGAACAGTATCCATCTTAAGGTCCAAGGCCCCCCTAGTCATGTAACTTTGCAAGCTCGGGACTTCAAGGGTGATAATGTGTTTTACACTGACAGACATGACAATAAGGTGGGAAATTCAGTAGAAGATCGTGAATTCCTGTCACTTATGGACCAGACTTTCCAGAAGAACTTTATGGAAATTGGACGTCTCCTCTTCCTTTCAAGAACGTGCTCCCACATCTAGTGAACAATAAAACTCAAGTTTTCAAACGGGCCATCAACCTTGACCACAGTTTGAGGAAAAATCCTGAAAAGTTAAAGCAGATGTGTGAATTTATGGAAAACATATTCCAAACAGGAGCAGCAGAGAGAGCACCAGAGATACCCAAGGGGCAAGAGTGTTGGTACATCCCCATATTTGCTGTGGCGCACCCAAAAAAACCTGGCAAGGTTCGTGCTGTGTTTGATTCTTCAATAGTTTATCAGGGGTGTTCACTCAATGACCCTCTTTTGTCTGGACCCAACTTGACAAACAACTTGCTAGGAATCTTGTTGCGGTTTCGGAAAGATTTGTGTGCTATCGCAGGTGACATCCAGCAGATGTTCTACCGTTTCTTTGTGAATGAGAGAGACAGAGACTACTTGCGGTTTTACTGGTATGAGAACAACGATCCACTCCGTCAGATGATAGAGTATCGAATGACCGTCCATGTGTTTGGGAACCGGCCTTCCCCCGCAGTGGCAACATATGGACTCAGACAAGCGGTACGACATGCAGATCTTGACGTTGTCAATTTTGTACACCAGGATTTTTATGTTGATGATGCATTGATGTCTCGACCTACTCCTGCTGAAGTAATTGATTTGATGAGGCGTACTCAGAAGGTACTGAATGATGAGGGTAAAATTCGGTTGCACAAGATTGTGTCAAACGTACAAGATGTGGTAGATGCATTCCCTGCAGCTGACTTGGGAAAGGATGTACAGGATTTTTCGATTGGTGAAGATGATGATTTGGTTCAGCACAGCCTTGGATTGGCCTGGAATCAGAGATCTGACTGTTTCATCTTCCAGAAGCCAGATGGGGGCGTCTCTTTCACTAGCCGTGGAATCCTCTCCAGGGTCAACAGTATCTTTGACCCCATTGGTTTTCTGTCTCCACTGACAATCTGTGGAAAGATGATTCTTCGTGAGATGTGTACGATAAGTTCAAGCTGGGATGATCCCTTACCAGAAGAGTACCGAGAGCGATGGGAGAGTTGGAGTAGGTCACTGGACCAGTTAAGCAGTCTACAGATTCGCCGAATGTTTGTTCCACAATCGCTGAGCATAGCACCTGACCCACAAGTGCTGATATTCTCTGATGCATCTGAAGCAGCGATTGCAGCAGCAGCTTACCTGAAGGTCAAGCACCACATTGGCTTTATCATGGGGAAGTCAAAACTCGCTCCTCTGGCAGGACATAGTATTCCTCGTCTGGAACTATGTGGAGCTGTATTGGCAACAGAGATAGGAGAGTTTGTCTCAGACCATCTTAATATCCCGACGTCCTCTATTAGATATTTCACAGATAGCAAGGTCGTACTGGGATACATCAGGAACAGAACCAGACGTTTTTACACGTATGTGAGCAATAGAATTGCTTGTATTCATGCCGTATCAACCCCTAGCCAGTGGAGTTATGTACCCACTCACCTGAATCCAGCAGATGCAGCAACTAGGGGATCAGTTTCTGACGTACGGAATTCTTTGGATACTTGGCTCGTTGGACCAGTGCAGTTATGTTTAGGGGACCTAGCGGATGTGAACCAGATGTGGACTATCCACTCATCAACCCTGATGATGACAAGGATATTCGACCAGAAGTGAGTGCCTTTAAGGCAGATCTATTAAGCAACCCAACTCCTATTGAGGATCGTTTCACAAAATTTTCAACATGGGACAGTCTTGTGTCTGCATTGTCTATTCTGCGCCATGTGTCTGCCTCCTACAAAGGTTCGATTGATTGCACTAGTTGGCACTTGTGTAACAAGACTAAATGTGAATCTGCACTCAAAGACACTGAAGACTTCATCCTTAGATGTGTACAAGCTCAGGCTTTTAGGGGTGAACTTGAAGCAATCAAGGGGAAATGTGACCTACCTAAGGACAGTCGTATTCAGCACCTATCCCCATACATTGATAATGTAGGCTTACTGAGTGACTGGCAAGAAATTCCTGTGCAAAAGCCTTACAATTGGAGTCACATAAATCAAGGTTTATATTATTTTATAGTTACTCACGTTTGTGCATTAGTTCACTTCATCATCGCAAGCCACAGGTTTTGTGTTTATTCTATTTCCACATAGAGAAAATAGACTGGAGACAAAACCCGTGGCTTGCGACAGTGCGTTCACTTCTGAGGGTATGTCAAACATCCTTTACTGATTTGATGTTTGAATGTAAATGATATATAATATATATAAGTAATTATATAAATGCATTTATATCAGGTATGTAAAATGTATGGACAATTTATAGCATTATTGGTAAAAAGAGACAAATATATACTGCAGCACTTTTGTTTACAATAACAATTATGGATTTTATAAATTTCATGTCAAATGTTGACACGATATGAATTTGTTTTCAGTGAAAGTGGATTGGTGCTCTCTTATGATGCTGGGTGGCAAAAACGAGGAAGTGGTAGAAACTACATTAGTCTCCAGGGGTTACAAAGCGCACATCTATCATTACTGCTGTGTCCAAATTCATGGAAGAGAGATAACTCTACATTCTGAAAATTGACGTCATATTGATTTCAGTCATTATCTTTCATATTTTACTGGATACAATGCAATCAATTTTTATTTTTGTAATCCTTTCACCCAAAGGATATTTTGTTTAGGCAGCAAACAAGTCAACATACAGTATATAAAATACAATTTGATGAAACTGAGATAACTCTTTTTGTTTTCTATTATTTACTGTATACGTAATGATCAATTATCTCATAAGATCACCTGGATACAATGGTAAATAATTAGCTATTCTTTGTCATAATAACAAGTACGTAAGATAAGCTTTACAATAATGGTAAAAAATGTCTTCATTTTTTTTGCACCTGAGGGACGGAGTACCTTAATTCAAGTATAACAGTTGTCGTATATATACATGCAGGATTTCTAGATCTTCGTTATTCAAGTTAATTATGAGTGTATAGCATAATCTGAAATGTACGGTCAGGTAAACAATTGCTTCACAGAATACAACTGGAAAGACTTAACATTGTCTTTGGGATATCAAAATTGATAAGTCGTACGTAATTGTTTCATTTAGGACATTAGAGCACAATACATAGTATATACATTTAATCTCCGCTTATTCATCAAAATTCATCATTCTCTTCTCATTGAACATAACCACTGATGAAATCCTTTAACATCAGTAATTTAAAATGTCGCTTTTCATTCGGAAAGGATGGATGTACTGATGTAGTATGGTGTTTACTTACCAAAACTAGCTGTGATGAAACAAGGCCGGAAGTTCGGCGGGTCTAAATCAATCCAATATCACTGATCAACAATGGCTATCCTTGTCGTCTGCAAAACGCTCTCGAACTCCACGCCCATGCTCGTGATTACGGGTGATGACCCTACCGGCCTTCGTGAATTTAACCGCGACACAGGTTGAGATCGCACCAGAACAAGCCTCCGCTTTCTACTTGTTGCGCCAGTGCTGGTAATACTTGGTGAGAATGCCAATTGTTTGGGCGGCTTACTACTAACACTCGGTTCTGGTTTATCGAAATATTCCTTATACCAAGACACCGGTTTTTTTTTCACTTTTGATTATTAGCCAATATATTTTGAGATTAAAACTCCTCTGAAGATAAATTCAAAAGTCTTAGTGAAGAGAAAAGTTTTAATAAAGATATATTAAATGTGTTTCAGATGTGCCGTCAACCATGCACAAGTTCCAAAGCTCATCGCAGTCAACACTTGTTACAAAGAACATGAAGAAATCCATGGGTTATCCCTCTACAAGACAGGGTAACCACACTTGTTTATGTAAAGGATATTGTAAATAAAAAATTAAGATAAATTCAAAAGTTTTAGTGAAGAGAAAATGATTTTGTTCGTTGACATAGGCATATCATATTTGACACATGAGTGTATCACCATGAGACGATGTGTCGAGTACCTTCATGACCTCTAACCTCGCGGTCAAAATTGATTATAGGGTTTTGACATAGTCATACCAAAAGACATGAGTGTATCACCATGAGATTGAATTAAAAGTATAAATGAATTACGTAATTATCGAGTAACCGTTCATGAACTTGAAGCTGAACGTATATATACAGTTACCTGGTTACTTTATACAACTTGTTCTCCATCGACACTTGAACCACTGCATTGACAATGTAGAACTTGTTAAATAGGGACATAACAAATGGTTGTGGTGCACTGGTTTTTTGGACGTGTAGTTGCAAGTCCCAAACTTAATTACGCCCAGGGAAGAGTTCAAGCCATTATGAGAGCGGGGCTTGAAAATAACTTTTTATGTCTCCAGTGTAGTCAGTGGAGGTATAATTTCAACCAGTCCGTAGAAAAATCTACCAGTCCACCAGAATTTTCCAGACATAATTAAACATATTTCGTTCATGTTATTCAAATGAAATATGTAATTTAACTATATACAATATGCCTTACACTATATTTTAATAAGTATGTGAGATTTACATAATTTACTTATCTGGTTTGCCTGATATCTACAGAGGGATACCAAATGCTCGTTTTAAGATTCACAAGTATACGAGCATTTTCCTGAACTTGCACAATCTTGAACATTTGTGACACTTACACCTGTGATTTCAAACCACCGATTTTCCTCAACTATTCCAACCATTAAATTACAGCAGTATTCGTACAAATGGTTCAAGTCTCTTAACTGCATTAGTAAGCTTTTACCATTGGGATCTACTAAACCAAAACCGTTTCTTGAATGTGAATCAAACAGATATAAATTTTGGTCTTGCTTTAACACCATAAACGTTTTATCTAATGCACAAATGAAACAACCATCAGCTTCAATGAGAGATTCTTGTATTGCAAGATCTAGTGGTAAACAATCATTAAATGCACTATAATCTATTTCCACTGATGAATTAACAATTGCTGATATAGAATTTTTTCTTTTAATCCCCATCATTTTCCCTGATATTTCTAACATATCTGGCAGATCTGACATTAGTAATAGATCATTTGTTCCATGTACCCATGTATAAATCTCATTTCCTTCAATCAAAACATTGTCCAAATATGCTTGATCCCATTCATTTACATTCTTTAATTTGATATGTGCTATTGCTGACAAACTATTTGCAACACACTGTTTTCCACTATTAATCCCAAACCTGGGATCTCCCTGATGAAAACTTCCTTGGATGACAACATTTCTCATTTGGTTTCTCTTGGGATGTTTAATAAATAACACATGATCATTTTGTTGCATGTTTTTATTCTATGTTCTTTTCCTATTCCCTTGATCTTTAACTTTTTTTTTCATCTTGTTTTTCAACAAGTTTTGGTTCTTGCTTTTCATTTTTATTTACTTTGTCTTGTTTCTCATTAGCTTTGTCAATTTCAATCGGACATTTTATAGAGTTGACGCTCACTTTCGGACAGTTTATAGAGTTGACGCTCACTTTCAGACAGTTTATAGAGTTGACGCTCTGATTTGGACACATTATAGAGTTGACGCTCTCTTTCGGACAGTTTATAGAGTTGACGCTCTCTTTAGGATACTTTATAGAGTTGACGCTCTCTTTCGGACACTTTATAGAGTTGACGCTCTCTTTAGGACACTTTATAGAGTTGATGCTCTCTTTCGGACACTTTATAGAGTTGACGCTCTCTTTAGGACACTTTAAAGAGTTGACGCTCTCTTTAGGACACTTTATAGAGTTGACGCTCTCTTCAGGACACTTTATAGAGTTGACGCTCTCTTTAGGACACTTTATAGAGTTGACGCTCTCTTCAGGACACTTTATAGAGTTGACGCTCTCTTTAGGACACTTTATAGAGTTGCCGCTCTCTTCAGGACACTTTATAGAGTTGACGCTCTCTTTAGGACACTTTATAGAGTTGATGCTCTGCTCTGCTGCCTGACTCCTTCGCTCTCGCATTCTCAGCTGCTGGTGTTTTTTTTTTGCTTTAGCAGCTACACTTTTCTTTCCTTTGCGAGGCATTATTCTAAAAGTAAAAAACAAATAGCATTTTTAGATGACATTTTCAAAACTTAACCATTCTCTAAAATTGTTAATACTATGTTTACAATTTATCAAAGCTTTTACCTTTGACTTACAAAAGTCCATTACTTAACCTTGACTTGTAACCTTTTTACTAAGAAATAAATACGTATATATATTATACTCTCACTATATATTGTATTCTGCACCAAATAGATAATTTTGACATCATACTCCTAGGTAGAGAGAGCACAATTTTAAGTTTTATAATCATTAATGCTTCAACTATTTCTGTACACAGTACCATATCCATTTTTGAGATTAATGTTTCATGATCCTTATATAAATATATGACCTCTAGTAAATGACAATAAAACCACAAATTCCAAAAAATGCTTAGCGCTCAAAACCTTCTTAGGGTCCTTTAACATGTTAATCTGTAATTTGGTATTTATGTATAGAGTTATTTAAAAAAAAATTCCTCAATTTTAGTATTATCTTAATGCCTTTTTAAAAAAAAAAATGTATCTATTGTTCTTTGTTTCAGTTTGTTCTTGTTTTACATGTAGTGTTTAGTGTAATTGTTTTAAATGATGACCTAAAAATAATTCAACATTTACATGTGCATATATATGTTCATTTTAAATTTAAACATTAAAATATGAGACTTCAGTTTTTACAGTCTCATCCAAAGGACCGCCCCATTTAGTTGCCTATAGCGACAAGCAAGGGGTACTGAAGACCTATTCTTACCAGGATCACCATATGATTAAATGCTCAAGAGTATGGGATTAAATGATTAAGAGTACTACCGGTATTAAAAGTACTATTTTTAAAATGTAACAAACAAGAAATATTTTAAACACAATCAATTTTGAATGTGTACTATCATAATGAAAAAGTGGAAATACCTGTTTTCCAGGTTTGTAAATCTAACAATACTTTAAAAAAAAAATAGACATGCATTTTTACACCTTAATTATATTTCAAAGTTCACTTCATTTAGTATTAACTTCTTGAAATAAATTTGAATTATAAAACATACCAATTTTGTCAGGTAAAATGTCACAAGCAACAATTATTGATGATATGATCTGTACAATCTGAGGACCTGTAAAAAGGAAGATACATTTATTAAACACAAAGAAATCTTTTAAATACCTCACCCTCCCTTATTGTTGAAATATTGAACAGGATCAACTTTACATTTGCTAATAAATATCTGAAGTGATAGTGAAACAATATGGGTTATTTACAGGTCAGGGGCAACCACAATCCTAAGTTTGATCTCTCAAGATAGCGAGCTGCATGACAAATCAATTTGATTTACATGTACTTTAGGGAGCAACAGTTCCCTAGCTTGATGCCTGTCAATCAAATGTTTCTCAATATACTGGGCAGACAATATATTTCATCTACAGTAATTATGGTACCCCAAAAAGGGTGAATAATGAAACTTGTATCACTAATTATGAAAAATTATGGTCAATGTTCCAAGGTTTTTTGAAAAGTAGGTCAAACTTCAATGTCAAAAGTTTTAAGATAAAAGAATTTGTTACCTTAAGAAAAGTCACGTCCAAAGGAATATACATATAAAATATGAAAGGCTTTACTATTCAAAAGTTATGGCCTAGGGTTTTTAAAGTCAAACTCAAAGATGAAGGATCTGAGTTCATAAAGATTTTGTCACAAGAAATACACATGGGGAATATAAGTGCTATGTAATATCTCCATCCATTCAAAAGTTGTGACCAAGGTTAAAAGTTTTTGCGGACACAAAAGGAAACAGACAGGCATTCTAGCAAGAGGCCCATGGGCCACATTACTCACCCGAGTCACCTTGGCCATATTTAAAGATTTTCTCCATATATTTGTGTGTAAAACTTTGATACCTATTGTGGCCCTAACCTACCCCTGGGGGCCATGATTTTAAATAACAAGAGGCCCACATGCCTTATCGGTCACCTGAGTACTAGTGAAAAATTATCACTACTCTTAAAGGGCTATGAAATCTAGAAAAAAATTCCTGTTCTCAATATGTAAACTAAATTTTAACATACAGCAAAGGTATCAAACAATTAAGATGGAATACAACTTCAATGCCCTCATAAGTGCATACACTGATGAAAGGCTTCACATAATATAATAGGCGTATTAACATTAAAAAATTTGGACTCATCCTACAGTCAAAACCCTGGGTTGTGAAATTCACCATTTTTTGCACATCTTTTTCTGCTATTCTTTAGTATGTATTTAGATTTTATACAGTATCAGCAAACTTACACAAAAATTATTTACTAAGTTTGGACCCACCCTGGGGTCACTTAACCCCTACCCGGGGGATCATGAAATTTACAATTTTGGTAGAAGCATTCCAGCTTTACATCTTAATGCAATTAGTTTTTCTTAAACATGTGCAGTTCTAGAGAAGACTTTTGAAAATTGATTAATTTTGAGCAAATTTTGCCCCACCCCTAAGGCACCAGGGGTGCTGGAATCCTGAAATTTACAATTTATGACCCCCTTGTTCCAAAGATGTTCCATACCAAATATGAAAAGAATTGGAATGATAGTTATCCAGAAATTAACAATGTCTATTATTCACACATTTAATAACTGACCATTTTGGCTCCATCTCCATATTAAAAACCCATACCCCTGGGATCACCAACTTTACAATTTTGATAAAGGACTACCTGTTCTTTCTAAATATCCGTTTACTTTCAATATAGTATCAACAGCACTAAAGAAGATGTTATTTAACGTTTTACACATAAAAATGATATACCAAGTTTGCATTTAGTTTTCTTACACATATGCAGTTTTTGAGAAGAATTTTAAAGATTGTCCTTATATATTTGTATGTAAAACTTGATCCCCTATTGTGGTTCTGAAGAAGTCCAAAATGTAAAAAGTTTACAGATGGACAGACAAACAGACGACAACCAACAGGCGATCAGAAAAGCTCACTTATGAACTTTCAGCTCAGGTGAGCTAACACTGCATGTCCCTGAATGGGCACAAAAATTAAGACAATACCAAAAAATAAGGTAAACTTGTATGACAGACTTGTACAAAAAAAATGTCATTGTCAACCAGTCTATATTCATTGGTTAAAACATGTTGCTTGGTGCATCTGTTTGTTATGTTTAGCAGCATTAAAGATATACCACGGAGGTTAGGTCTCCGTTTCATTTCGGAAGAGCTTTATTCCATGTGTACTATAGAGAAAACCCGATCAAAAATGACCCAATTGTTCACGAGATATTTATAGTTAAACATCCCCATTCTCACCTGTGCTATCGATCGATAAATCTTACAGTGGAACTTCCGGTGTAAATGCAATCTGAATCAGTGACGTCACACGTGTGTTTATCTACTCCACATGGGTTACCGACATGGCCAAGAGTGACAATTTTCCCAACGAAATCGAAGGGTTTGATGACGATGCATCATTAGATTTATCCTGCGGAGAAGAAATTCCAGATACTTCTGAGTAAGTTTCTACAGCTACACATTAATAAAATAATACTTTTTAAGACTTGCATGTTAGTGACACTTTTTGAATTAATGTATGTGTTGTAACTTTCAGGATGTACAGATATGTTGCTTACAGACAACTAGCACGGTGGGCTTGGGGCTATTTGGGACAGAAAGTGAAAGTAGTGTTACCTTCCTGTGCTGTGAACTGCATAAGAAACACTTTTCCTAGTGACTCTGGATCTTATACAGGATTCAAACCTCAATAATTATGTGTGTAAATAGCTTTTACACTAGATTATGTCTTTAACATATGAATAGAATGTCTATGTCAGATATATGTACCTGATCATCTTCATTTTGAGCATGATAATTTAATCCAGTGCAATAACTATAAAATGTCTTAAAATTCTCATTCTCATGCATTGGAGCAGGATGGCTCATCAACACTGTCATATAAATCTGATTCAATGACGTTGGCATATCTCGAAATCTTTTCCTGTATTGCCACTTGTTTCTCTGGCTTTTCATATGCACTTGCAAGGGGTGGTGGTACATCTTCAAGGTCCAGGACACTTGAATTCATGGGTTTTTCCTCTGCTAAGGTGACAGCTACATCCATTAATTGACCAATGTATTCTGTAACAAAATATCAACATTCTTATAGTAATAAAAATATATCAAAATTTTAAATGAACAATCAAATTTGAAATTAAAATTTACCATAGGTGCAGTCAACTTTAATTTTTCGGACGGAATATTCTCCTTTCTTGTATTTAGGGAATACAACATCAAATCGCTTTGTTCCGTCCTTAGTGGTGGCCTGATCACGCATTGCATTTTCATTAAAGTGCAATGCCGCGAGTACTATACTGCAATAAACATATTTACAGATAATAATAATATGAATACTAGATCTGGTCTTTAGAAGAAGAAAAAACCCAACTTAAAATGATTTCACAGATTTTTCATATTGCTAACCGTGAGTACATTCCATGAAATGAGAAGCCAATCATTTTGGGGGCAAAATGATTGATAACAGAATGAAAGCCCTCAAGGGAGGCAGTTTGTGGCCCTGGTGACAGTTTTGGAACATCTTTTTTCATTTGTTTGGATGTGACAATATCTGCTAAACGTTCTGCCACTTTACTCCCTGTTAAAAAAAAAAGTAACCATAATTTGTTACAAGTAATATAAACAGATATTTTTTTCAGTAATGTCATATGTTATGGCATGTAGTCACATTATATATGGTTTGTATATTTACCTGGCTGCAACCACTTCTTTTTGCGCGCACTCTCTTCCAATGGGCCATGGGCACACTCTGTATAAATGTCACCATCATGTTCATGGATGTTTTGAACATGGTTGATCACAGATTCCCATTTCTCCAGCATAAGTTGCCCATTCCCACTTGGTGTTGAAGCTGCTGACCAGTACATGTGGTTACATAGACTTTTTATCCACGCCATGAGTCTCTCACATTCCTTCTCCTTGGAAAGGGCAAGAAGTTTCTTCTTCAGGCCTAACATGGATTAAATTACAGGGATCAAAATCCAGATACATTTAATGAAAACAATATTGTCAATACATCTGTGTCAAAATTATCTAGCTTTTACTATGGTACAACTCAATGATTTACAACATACCTTTTACAACATGCCACACATCAAAGTGGTGTACTGAAGTTGGCATTTCTTCTCTCACATACTTCACAATCTGTACGTAAAGATCAATAACAATCTCTTTGATTTTTAATTCTTGGCTTTTGATAAAGTTAACTGATCGAACCAAACCTTCCTTCTCCATATCCTCTTATTGTAAAGTATTTCTGTACAAAATTTGAAAACTGTACAATGAAAACTGTTTGAGTTATCATGTCACAAAGAAAGTGTTCAGAATGACAAAGATCATGCCGTACAGACAGACAAAGTGAAATGACCCCAAAATCTATAGGCTTCTTCCTCTTATTGTACATTATTTCTGTACAAAATTTAAAAACTGTTTGAGTTATTGTGTCACAAAGAAAGTGTTGACGGACAGACGGACGGACGGACAATGTGATTAATATAGGGCTTCTCGCATTTCATGCGGGGCCCTAAATATTCAAACTTCTATTACAAATTTATGTTTTTGTAATTCAATCTTGACTATTTCCTTTAGAGGGGACTGTGGGGGAAATTGTTGGGCGGGGGGGACTACATGTATGGTAATCAATTTAAGTTAATTACTTGTATAAATATAGAGAGATCTAATCTTGAGCGTGTTTACGTGGAAAATACTTGAGTTTGATTTTTTTAAAGTGTGATATTGAAATGTAATGCGTTCATTCAGAACTAGGTCAAAGACGGGTGGGTTCATTGTCCTTAGGGTCGTCTCACAATATTTGTTATCAGTCACAGGTTATCATTAACACCTGTCTGGCTCTTGAATAAAACGTTTTCATGCATTCCTATACGCTAAGTACATATAACTTGCCTAAATTATATATAATGAAGAAGAAAAAATTAGCCAATATATTTTGAGATTAAAATTCCTCTGAAGATAAATTCAAAAGTTTTAGTGAAGAGAAAAGTTTTAATAAAGATATATTAAACGTGTTTCAGATGTGTCGTCAACCATGCACAAGTTCCAAAGCTCATCGCAGTCAACACTTGTTACAAAGAACATGAAGAAATCCATGGGTTATCCCTCTACAAGACAGGGTAAGCACACTTGTTTATGTAAAGGAGATTGTAAAAAAAAAAAATTAAGATAAATTCAAAGGTTTTAGTGAAGAGGAAATGATTTTGTTCGTTGACATAGGCATATCATATTTGACACATGAGTGTATCACCATGAGACGATGTGTCGAGTACCTACATGACCTCTAACCTCGCGGTCAAAATTGATTATAGGGTTTTGACATAGTCATACCAAAAGACATGAGTGTATCACCATGAGATTGAATTAACAGTATAAATGAATTGCGTAATTATCGAGTAACCGTTCATGAACTTGAAAATGAACGTATATATACAGTTACCTGGTTACTTTATGCAACTTGTTCTCCATCGACACTTGAACCACTGTATTGACAATGTAGAACTTGTTAAATAGGGACATAACAAATGGTTGTGGTGCACTGGTTTTTCGGACGTGTAGTTGCAAGTCCCAAACTTAATTACGCCCAGGGAAGAGTTCAAGCCATTATGAGAGCGGGGCTTGAAAATAACTTTTTATGTCTCCAGTGTAGTCAGTGGAGGTATAATTTCAACCAGTCCGTAGAAAAATCTACCAGTCCACCAGAATTTTCCAGACATAATTAAACATATTTCGTTCATGTTATTCAAATGAAATATGTAATTTAACTCATTTACAATATGCCTTAGACTATTTTTTAAATACGTGAGATTTACATTTACTTATCTGGTTTGCCTGATATCTACAGAGGGATGCCAAATGCTCGTTTTAAGATTCACAAGTATACGAGCATTTTCCTGAATGACGTTTATAAATATTGACCAGTCCCATCGGACTGACTGACTGAAACAAATGGCAGTCAATCCGCCAAACTTTTAATCAGTCATGCACTGACGGGCACATGTTAATTTTAAGCCCTGGGGAGACAGATGTTACCACCGGTCTTGGTGACGTCTCCATATGAGTGAACATTTCTCGAGCGTCTGAGACGTTAACCAAGATGCAATCAATACAATCATTCATTTGGATTGATTGATTGTATCTTGCTTAACGTCTCATCTCGAGAATTTTTCACTCATTTGGAGACGTCACCAAGACCGGTGACGGGCTTCAAATTTAGGCCTATGCTCGGTGCTTATGGCCATTTAACAGTAAGGGTTCTTTAGCGTGCCCCACCTACTGTGACACGGGTCATCCGTTTTTAAGGTCATCTCCGAGGACCCGTGACATTCACACCTGATGCGTTTGGCAAAGGAACTGTTACTACCTGTTTTAACGACTTCGGTCTGTTGCGGCCAGGGTTCGAACCCCGGCCTCCCGCATGCGGGGCGAACGCTCGTACCTCTTGGCCACCGCGGCGTTCGTTTGGATCAGTACATGTACCTAGATGTTATTAACATGCAATATATCATTGCTTATTATCTGATTTATATATAAATTTAATATTTACAGCTCTATATTTACACATTTTTTAACAAGGTTCATCAACATATTTCCACAAGTCCCCCGTATGAAGTTTATAGACGTACTATGCCTGGAAATTAAAAAAATCCAGGCGTACATTGATTGATTGCTTGCGGTTTTACGTCGATTTGGTACAAGAGACGTAGTTTTGAAAATACGGTTAAATTTGAGACGACACTTTTTGATAAAAATACGTCTCCAACTCAAGGCGTGTTTTTCAAACTTTATTCATTCTAAAGTGGGAATTCAAAGGCTTGAGACTTTTCAAGAGGCATATTTTTTGTTAAAAGAACTTGATCGATTTCATGAGACATATATATCTAAATCCGGATGAATTTTGTAACTTGTTTTGCAATTGAAGCTATTTTCTTGAAATTTCCCGCAATTTCTCAAAGATATTAATTGGCACAACTTTGTCATAAAGTTGAGACACATTTATTCCAGTCATATTATTAAATAATTGACCCTTTATTAACAAACTTCTTATATCAAAACTTAAATAAGAAAGAGAACCAAAGTGTCAATAGTAATTTCTGGACACCAAGTAAAAAAACATGCGCCTTCAATTAAAATATGGGAATTACAAAATTCATGATGGCTCCGCTCCTTTCCTCCATTTACAGCATAATATTGGTTCTTAAAGTTTCTCACAACTTGGAAGGAATCTTCTTCAACACTTTGGAAACTTCTATTGGGTCCAGCAGGGTCCTCCTTTTAAAAAGGAAACAATGTGTATGTCCTTTTCCCACTGATGCAGTTTCGCACAGTTGAAGACATTTCCAACAACCAAATTTCCCATTATATTGAAGGCTGTTGTATAACATACTACGAGCTGGTAAACCTGCTGTTGCAGCTGTAAGAAAACTCTTTCAAATAA
Source organism: Ostrea edulis (assembly GCF_947568905.1). NCBI lineage: Eukaryota > Metazoa > Mollusca > Bivalvia > Ostreida > Ostreidae > Ostrea > Ostrea edulis. Next base: position 35,100,016 of record NC_079171.1, read on the forward strand.
ATTTCAATGTTCTGGTGAATAACAATGTATTCCATTATTCAAAACTTGAAAAGACTTTTGAATGCACTTAAGGAAAGTTCTCATTCCCAAACCAAAGTGCAGCCATAATCATGTCTCTTCTTTCTACATACGTAAGGGCCTCCGTGGCCGAGTGGTTAGAGCATCGCGCTTAAAATCACACCTCTCACCTCTGGTCGGCGCGGGTTACAATCCCGCTCGCGCCAGTGTCAGACTTTCCCAGTTTACTTTCGGATGGTCGGTGATCTTCATCCCAGGTACATTGTATCTGGGTTATCTCTTCCACCAACAAAAATATCAAAAATCAATTCAGATCTTCATTCGTAATTTATTGGGTAGTTCTTTAATTACTAAAAAGATTGGTGGATTTGACAATTTACTGCTTTTGAACAATAATGCCCCATCTGTGTTCAAAATAAAAGAACCATAATTTTCAAACAGCCCTCAATAGATCACTCCATCAGTGATGTCCTCATATTTTTTACTAAAAGTTGTTTGAAATCTACTTTGTAAGATGTCTTAAAAGCCATTCTGTAGTACCAATTTTGATGCACCAGATGCGCATTTCGACAAATACTGTCTCTTCAGTGATGCTCAACGGAATTTTTTGAAATCTGAAGTAACAGAAACAAATTTTTCAACAGGTAGTAACGTCGATTTGTTTTATTCATTGGATTTCCAAACTGCAATTTTGCAAATCTTGAATGTTTTATCAAATGGTTTGCAGATTTCTGAAATATTGCATGAATGCGTGCAAAATAGTACAAAGTCTATGATCATTTGGTAGGGTCAAATCCGTTATTTTCATCATTTGCTCAACTCCATCACCAAGAAGGTTGTATTTCATTGCAAACATTGCTATCAGTAACATAAATTGTTATGTTTAATCCAGAATACAATGGGTCATTATCGATGACCTTGTTAATTTATTTGATTCATATACTCTACGAATACATTTAGCATATATATATTTTTTTAATTTTGAATTATATTGGGTCAAATGCTGTCTGACGTGTTTCATACCGATTGTTAAGCCGTTCTTGGCACACTGATTTTGACTTCGGATAACTCCGTTTACCTGATCAGGATATGGGGCTCACGGCGGATGTGACCGGTCAATAGGGGATGCTTACTCCTCCTAGGCACCTGATCCCACCTCTGGTGTGTCCAGGGGTCCGTGTTTGCCCAACTATCTATTTTGTATTGCTTGTGGGAGTTGTGAGATTGATCACTGTTCGTTATCTTCACCTTGCATAGTAGAGTCTGAAGAGATTTATGAAATAGTTTCCTGTTGGAAGGAGTAATTCTGATCTTGAGAATGACCAAAGTTATCAAGAAATTTTCTTCTTGAGAAGGAGGGGTGTGCATAATTGACGGAGTATAAAATTCGGGATTGAAATGAGGAGGTGGTGGTGGAGCCGTTGTTTGCATTGGTGCTCTAGATGTACATCTAATGAATCCACACTGTGTGAGTAACAATTTCTTAATAGCCAGGAGGAGGATGACAATAGTTGTGGCCATTACCCATACAAGTAAATCTTATCAAACTCAAACATGTTTTAATAAAACATATCCTTACTCGTGAACAATTTGTGGTGTATTTAAAAAAATCTGTTCATTTCTTTTTCTGACTTTGTGGAGAATGTCATGCTTTGATTTGAATATCCTTTGATGTTTAAAGAGTGCTTCTAATTTCTTTGATGACGATTGATATGACTAGAGGATTACACATTGGAATCTAATTTTCACCTTCAAATGGAACATTCAATCTAACAAGTAATCTGGTTATCAATTCTGCTTCTTTTAGTATACATGTTCCAAAACCAATTCTTGGAGAGGAATTTTCTACCTTTGTTATCAGTTTGCAAGGTATATTCAATTCCAGAATAATTCCATAAGAAATCTTATTTCACTTAGGTATTCATTACCAGCAATGTATACCTCGTACATCTGCATGACGTTTACTGAAGACCTCTATTCCACAAATGAAATAACACTGACCAACGTTAAAACATCACAAAAATCAAAGGCCTTAAGGGCCTGAGAGTCGACTCTCTCTTCATCTGCTCGTCAATGTTTTGGAGAATATCTCTCATGGGGTACGGAAAGGGGTAGATTGAGTTGCAAGCCTTGTTATATATTATGAATCAGTGGGATAAGACATTTTTTAAAACGTGGATAAATTAGTGTTCTCTGATAATGATACGTGTATTTAAGCTTCCTGGAACATGAAAAAATCTATAAAGAGACACCATAGACCAGAGAGAAATATTTATTCGTGGTTCGAATTTCCTCCATTGTTTACATATACGTTATAGTGCAATATCCTTGACCCAGGCGCCTATTGGTATATATTTTAACATAATGTATATACTTAAAGATAATTTACACTCTAGGCCTAGAGAGGAATTTTGAGAGTCATAATTCAAACAAAACATTGACTTGTCATGACATTATTTCCCTGAACAATTCTTGAGAAAAAATATTTTCCTATATACTGTTTCCTAACACAACATCGGAAAATGTATTCATTGCACTCTCTTTGATCCCCTTTACAAGAAAAGGTAATCAGTATGAATCTGTGGTCCATCTGTATGTTTCAACAATGCACATATTCGATATTGAATTAATGAACATTACCGGCAAATATGTGAATCTCCAATAGTTAGCGCACAGTTCAAAGGTTGTAGTCATCAAAACTGAAGCACGCTCACAACTGACCACCCCATTTCCCGTGCATGACATCTAGCTCCTCCGAGGTAACGCTTTTTAAAATATGAAAAATACAGGTACCACAGCGATCAAATTACCTGATCCTGAAGGTTCAACGGAAATAAAGAATCGATTCGTGCAGAAGAGTTGATGTCAAAAGTAGTATTCCAAGGGGAAATAGCAGGAAAACAACCATGATAACATAAATCTTCGATGAAATGTACGTAGATATTTTCGGTGAACACACACTATCAGTCTCTTCGCGAAGTTCTGTAAACACACGATATTTTTCCCGCTAAAACGTCACGTGACAATGTTGAAATTAGACAAGTCGTTCTTAAAATAATATATTCATACGCGCTCACGTTGTCTAATAAACAGATCAGACGAAACATTTTAAAAGGAGAATTTGCATGTTATGTCGCGCAGAATCATAATCGGAATAGTTTTAAAGAGTATGGATAAGAAAGGAATGATATTTATCAAACAGTGTTGAAATTTCAACAACTAAAGAATAAGAACTATTTGCACGCGCATGATTATAAGCACAGAGAGTTTGTGTGACGCGGTAAATCCGCACGCCGTTGGTAGCAAGGAGCATCTCGCTTCGCGAGCCGACTCAAAAAAACCACGGAGCGGACCGTTTCCGCTCCCGATGAACACCCACCCCCCTCACATGAAAAACCCGGAGGGGACCGTTTCCGCCCCCGATAATCACCCCCCCCCCTCTCCCTATGCATAAAAAAAAAACACGGAGCGGACCGTTTCCGCCCCAGAATAAGACTCCTCCTATCCCCATACATTAAAAAAAACCACGGGGCGGAGCGTTTCCGCTCCCTATGAACACTCCCCCTCTCTTCATACATAAAAAACACGTAGCGTACCGTTTCCGCTCCCTATGAACACTCCCCATCTCTCCATACATAAAAAACACGGGAGCGTACCGTCCCCCCCCCCCCCCGAATAACACTCCTCCTATCCCCTAATAACAAGTGAAAACACGGAGCGGACCGTTTCCGCCCCCGATTAACACTCCTCCTATCCAGTGAACCACGCCACCTCTCCTATGGTAGGTCTCCTTTCCTAAAATGCCTTCGTGCAGTGCGAACCCTGTCAGCAATTCTCTTAAGGTACCCCTTGGGATCCACTTTCACGTGACAGGATCGCTCTTCCCTCTGGTGTTTTTTCCAGCACTCTGGCACACGCCACATTTGTAATGAAACAATCGGGATCTGCAAACATTATATGGTGATTTGATTAATTTATCACTTTAAGTCATTTGAAGTTGTCGTCAGCTATTTTTGCTTTTTATCATATTTCTTACCAGAAAGCATATGGTGGCATTCATCGAGGAGGAACTTTGCTTCCTCCTCTAAGAATAGCCGCCTACCATGGAAGGAAATGGCTGCTGGTGAGGGACTCGATACGGTCGATCTCAGCGGAGTAAGTTGTTCCGGTGGCTCATTGGATGCCTTCGCAGTCTGGAATGGATAAATATAAATGATCTCAGGCTAATTTGTTTATGTTGAATTCTTTGTATACGTGATTTTAAGACAAAAATGTTTATTAGTGCAGTACCAAGGAGAGGGTTCCATCTTTCTCCTCCATCTCTTCAAGTATCGGGCCAGATGGACCTGACCTGTCTTCCAGTGCCTCTGCCTAATGGTAATATAAATATTATTTTCAAACAGTTTTATTTATCCTGAATTACTGAAAATTCTTGCCACTTCTAGTACTTAAATTAAGTTAAAGTATACCTCTCCTGTGGTTTCGCTAGCTCTCATCACGTGAGAGATGACGACCACGATTTTCACCGCGTCCTCCTTCTGTTGGATCAGGTGATAATATTGGTCCTGGGTGTTGGGCCGGTGGCTCATCTGTTGCGCCAACAACAGACTACTACCCGGGTATCTGTTGCGCACCTGCAGAAATCCAGACATTTTATACACTCACTCATTTATCTATGAATTCATTTCTATATACTATAGTATCTTTTATGTGCTACAAAATTTACCGATGTTGCAGCGGCCTTCCGCAGCTGGGTACCAGATAACGGTTTCTTGAGCCCCCTGCCCCCATATGGATTGGATGGCCTTGGATATGGTAGAGGAATTCATCGGTGCAGGCTTGTCCGTCCGGCTGGGGTACGTTAGGAATACGGCATCGTTTTTCTGGTCCAGTGCGTGGTCGAGTCTGGGAAGTCTCCTACGCACCTCCAGGAAAACCTGCATCTGCTTCCACAGGGAGGGCCCAAATACCAGGGTCACTGGCGCAATCGTCCCAGTCTTGTGTGTCGCTATCTGAAAAATTCAAACAGTACTGAGATCAATATTCCATTAAGGCCATAATTGGAAATCCTTGTGCAGGGTTTTATGCAACCCCCTCCCCCAAAATACAAAACCGAAACAAAGAAAACTCAAACTCGCGACAAGGACATGACTCCCCCCCCCCCCCCCTCTCTCTCTCTCTCTCTCTGGCTGATGATCTTCAGCGTCATGCCGATGAGGACTACCACTCGCTGTGCGTTGTCGATGAGTATGTTGATCAAGACAAAGTTCCTCATCAGAGTGTACTCTGCTTCGCTCAACACTCCATCGACCATACCCTCAAACCTCCGGAACAGCTCCTCTGCCCTGTTGTAGATGGAAGACTCCACAAATGTCTGGATGTCCTCCGGCTCGATCTTGTTATCTGTAAGTGACAATACGTTGATTAACCCCGTCATATTAGAACTCAAATTATCAATTACCAAAGCGTAAAAATACACGCACCACCATCTTCTGCCCTCTTTTCCACCCTTCTCCTCAGGAGATCACCCTTGACTGACCTCGACCATCTCCGGAGACGTTCCGTGTTAATGGTATAGATCTCACCAGTAATCCTGCGAGAGTCTTAACAAGAATTCGTGGAAATCTTGCAATGACCCTGGCAAAACATTAAGAACAAAGTAGTGTCAATATGGAACTCATGATTTTCTTAGAGGTCCTGGTTTCAACTTTGTTCGTCAAACTATACTGCTAAAATCTTCCCAATATAGCTCCTGATAGTTCCTGGGGCCAAATCCCCCTGGAATCATCCAACCACCTCTCCCGGATCTGTTGGAGGTTGGTAATGGCCAGGAATGAAGTAGGGTCATCACGGGCCTCTGCCACGTTATGCACCTGCTGGCAGTGCTGCCTCGAATCCTTCACAGACCTGTTCTTTTCGAAGGAGCACTGCCATTAGAGGAATGCCTTCATTGGTTCACCTTAAGGTGGGTCCTTAGTCCTGGATTTTTGTGGTTTAGGTTACATTTTTGTGTTTGGAATCAATAAATTAACATTCAGAGTAATGAAAAAAGGCAAAACAGTTAAGGGTTTCCATATTAATTTTCATTACATACACCACTAAAGTCATATACCCCGATGTAGATTTTTATGAAATTAATTGGAAACAGTTATTTGTTGTTATTTTAATATAAAAACAACAAAATATATTTTGAATTGCATTTATTTATTGGGAAACATGTCAATAACTAAAACACATGTCATTTTCAATATGCTCATCAAGTTTTAGAATAATATGTGCAAAATTATTGAATTAGCGTTATTCCCCAAAATGTTAAAAAACAAACAAACGTGGACGCATTTTCCTTATAGCATGGTTTACATATCATTTTTTCTGTTTATATTAGTAGAGTTACATCTATTATAGTTATTCATGGGGAAAAATCCATACCTTTCCTTAATAATTTCAAATCTATAGCTTCCAGGTTATGTATACCCCCATCAAAAACTGAAGTCTGACACCATACAGCTGAGCTATTTAAAATCACTCGGGATTAAAATTTTATGTAATTTCATGAAAAGACACAGATAATGATTCATTATCACCTTGGTAAAATGTTTGTCAAAAATAAAGGAAATCTATCGCATTGTGGACTTGATAAATAATTGAATGAAAACAGTTATTGTCATTGGATTCAATATTTTGAAACATATCATTGACTATTCAAATATAACTAAGAATTTTGAAATATTTCATGGCTAACAAGATTTTTTTACAATAACTATTGAAAAAGATTCCAACAAAAGTTATGTTCCTATCATTAAATCATTGACTTTGCAAACTCCTATGACATCACAGGAGTGTGGAACTACGTTAATGTAAAAAATTACAGGTGAAGTAATCTGGATTAGGGTAAGTGGGATGTACAAAACCAGATTCACAGATTTGATGTAATTGGAAATCTTACTGCTCACCCAAGGACTCTTTTCCTTTGGTTCCTCCCCTTTCTTTGACGAGCTAGCTGTGGCACTGAAATTATTGATCATTGCATTGTTAAAATCAACCACTTTGAATAGTGCAGACATCAAACAGTGTATGCATTCCAAAGGTCATGTACATACGTACTTATATCTAGGTACCTATTTGTGGGTACCTGCATCTGTTTACATGTACGTGGGTACTTGTATATGGGTACCTGTATGTGGGTACATGTATATGGAGTCCTGTCTGTAGATACCTGTATGTGGGTACATGTATGTGGGGACCTTTTGTGTGGGTACGTCTCAGTGAGTACCTGTATGTGTGTTTATGGAAAGTAGAATTAAGTATCTAAAGTTTGGTATGTAGGCACGCAATATCAAACCTGTTGGTATATGTTGCTATGGAATGTCATGGAATGCAAGTGATTGGTAGGGAAAAATAACTCATTTACCTTTGTTGGTCTCAATGACCTTTTGGTGAAGCTGTTTCCCCCTCTCCGTGCCGTGACACTTCACGAAATGCGTATCCATACGCATCACCGCCCTACCCCTACCACACCCAGGCTCCGGACAGATCTTCTTCCTGATGAAGGAAATTGGAAATGTATTTTCTATTAAAAAAATAACGAGATACGTTATTTATGTTGAAAGTAGGTTATTCTTCTTACCTTGCGGGTTCGGCAAGGAAGTCTCTTGGCTGAACCCATGGATCTTCCTAAGGTGCCGCGGCAACTTCACCACTAGAATGCCAGATAGGTGGCATTCTTTCCTATCCCGTGTGGTGGGCTCACTACGGGGTTTCCTCGGCCGTTTCACCACGTTCATCAGCTGAAACATGCCCATTCGAATTCGCATTAGGTGATATATTCAATTTTTATGAGTTATGTTTAGCCTTAATAGCCACTAGACCTTAGGGTTATGATGTAGGTATATACCTGCTCCTCCTCCTCTCCATCGTCTTCCTCCGGCTCCTCCTCCACTTTCAATTTAATGCCTTTTAGACTGGAGTTGATGGCCCAGTTGTAAAAATCTTTTGAGTCTTGTATAACTACTCGTACACTACGTATTGCTTCATCTGCCATTATTTTTGTTGTGCCTCCTAAGCCATCACATGGGCCCTTTCCGTGTCCGGCCTCAAAATAATTCCACCGTGCAACAATATCGTAGATGTATGATTTGCAACCGTGTAAATATATGTTTCTATATTGACTCGTGGGTCCATCAGTCCAGTAATGGATAAATGTAACTTCAGGGTCAATTTCCTTCAGCAATGGAATGATTTTATTCAAAATTCCATGTACTGTAGTCGCTGAATGTGACATCTCATCAGACACTACAACAAAGCTTCGGTGTTGAAGTTTGTCCTTTCCATTTTCATCTGGCCCAATGAAATGTACCACTACAGGGTGCAAAGTTACAGATGTCCGATTCCATTAGACCGACTGGATTTCCTCATTCGATTTACATGAAAAGTTTTCTGCAAAGTCCATTTGTAAGATAAAATGGTGTCTTGGTAAATTTTCTTTCAAGCGCTTTATTTCTTCATATTGCTTTCCAACCCGGTAAACGTGTTGTTCAAACTCATTAAGCTGTAATTCATATTTTGAAATGAATTATTCTCTTGTATTTTTAGATTCCACTATGCGCGTGACCTTCTTCATTTTTCCTATCTCTGTGACTTCTATCCTTTTCCAATGACTATGAGCTATTTCATCTGGCAATATTTCTCTCAGTAGTGCATTCTCGGGGTTTTCAGACTTTAAAAAGGATTCTGGATTCAACTGGACGGATATCCCATATTTCTTTAAAGCCTTTAATAGCAATGCCATGTTCTGATGCGTAGTGCAAAGACAGCTGCTTCTTAATATGAGGCTTGTTGTAAGAATATGTCTTGGACGCATTCTACAAAATGTTGCAAGCGACAACTTAATTTCTGGATGTTCAGATTGAAACTTATCGTGCAAGTTGGACAGATAATCAGTCAATACTCGAGTATGTCTTTTTTCACCTTCTGATGCAAGGTGAAGATAACGAACAGTGATCAATCTCATAACTCCTGCAATCAATACAAAACAGACAGCCGGGCAAACACGGACCCCCGGACACACCAGAGGCGGGATCAGGTGCCTAGGAGGAGTAAGCTTTATCTGGTTGTGCTCGACTGTTATCGTCTCTTTCCATAAAAACTAACTTCTCTTTTGTAGCGTTGTTGAATTCTCTTCCTCGACATTTTGCCTATGTCCACCCATTTCTTTAAGGTACCACTTAATTTGTTTCTATTCAAACCAGTTTTTTTTTCGCTCAGCCACTTCAGTCCCCTTATAGCGTTGTAGAATTTTTTCGGATGTAATAGCTCTTAAAACTTGGTTCTTGGAAATAGAAGAAACGGCTATTTTTCGTGCTTCCTGCAGTTCAGCTAAGAGTGCATTTCCTAATAACAGTTGTTTTCTAACTTTCTTTCCCCTGTTAGGCGTTAGTTGCACTTCTCTCATGTCTCGCTCAGTTTGACTTCTCGGTGTTTTCGGTGATGAAATCTGGCTTTTTTTTCCGGAGCCGTTGGTTTTTCTTCTGTAAAGTCTCTAACCTTTTCTTAAACTCATCATTCTTATGTTTTAGATGGTTTATTTCCCTGTGGACTCTAGATACTGCTCGACTAATGTATTTCCTTGTACCAGCTCTTCTGTTTCCTGAATTAAATTCCATCCTAACAACCATTGTTCCAGGGGGAGAACTAAGGTTGCTTTCATATCCGCTTTATTCTGGAACAGACTCATCATTGTTGCCCTCGTTTTCAATTTGAACAGCTTCGGCTTTCTTTTTCAGTCAATGTTTGCGTACACGGTCACGATTTTTGGCATTCCTTTTACGTCTCTCGGATGCTGACAGTTCTGTTGACGGAACATAGTATTTCATTCGCCTCCTTCTGCATTTTTCCTTCTCTCCCGGTAAGTTTTTTGTATTTCAGTTCTGCTAAGTGGCATTCCCTGCAATGATAGATGAAATTAAAGTAAGTGATGCTAGAAATTCCTTTGAAATTGATAAATATAAATTCTTTCATAGTGTATTAATCATAAAAATCATCATGAAATAATTGCTCTAAATACAAAAAGTACAAGAGGTTTCATATATTAGGGGCTGTCTGAATCTTACTTCTTCGTATTGACGTAAAAGAAATGTACATGTGTTAATCTGCTACAATGTATTTAATTATGAAATGTACGTTACCACAATTTGAAATGTACGTTACCACCAAATAAATCACGATGTCTTCACTGCATTATATAAGATTTTATTCATGTTTTGTCAGAATGATCGAATGTCCTTTTTATAATAGTTAGAAATTGTTTTTATCTTTATTTCATCTGTATGAACATGATGATGATATAAATTGATGCTGGAAATTTTTGTGATATACCAACAATGTTTCCACTTCCATACCACCATTAAGAGGCTGTCTACAATAGAACCATGCAAAACCAAAATAATATTATGGAAGGTGTTGTCAAATTTTCAGACCTTTTTATGATATTTCAGAAGTATTTTACTAGTTATTTCATATTTTGTGGCAAAATCGATGAGTACCCCCCGAACTAACACCTAATAATGGGCCGTTCTATTTTTAGCACAATATACACATCAATTTCACGCAAAAATGGTGTATTTTCAGCTAGTTATTAGAATATCAAAAGCAGAATAATCACATGTAATTTCAGTTCCGCATAGTCTATTTGAACGGTATCTTTGAATTGGTGAACTTAACTTTAAAATTCATTCTCCAGATTTAAGTCGTATAGTGCTTGAACTAGTAAGAATATGTAACTTTCAAATTAAATGCTAGTTTTAGTGAGTCATAAAACCCCAAGAAAGGCTTAAAATAAATAGTTTCGTGGTTTAAAACACAGAATTATGCATAAATTATCACTACTAAACGGGAATTTGGTTGAAAATAAATAGAAAGTCATTTATTTGGGGTATGAAATTCGGAAATTTTATCAAAAAATTATCTCCCTTTGTGGAACTCTCATGAGAAGAAGGTAAGGAAGAATGATTCATAGGCAGATGACAACAACATGGAATGGATGGAAAGTGATGGAAGATGAATTTATAGCCATGGTGAAAATTTCAAGGAAAGAAGGTGTTTATTTACATCAGGATTGCAAGAAGATTTTTAAATGTCCATCCGAAATTGTGTGAATTCCAGAATCTTTGTTCACTGCACTACACAGCTGGTGTGCATTAACTATGATCTAGACTTGACAGACATCACCATGGCTATGCCAATCATGGACATTGACTTTGAATAAAGAACAACATGTTGGATCATCTATGTAGATGTAATTGTAAATGTCTAAAAATAAAGCATGAAAAAAAAAGAACAACATGTTGTCACCCATTACATGACAAATCTAACTCGGATGTGAAAGAGGGGGGGGGGACTCCAAAGCCGATAGATATGCCACATTGCTCAAGCTGACAACACATGTTCCATTGATTCTGGTAAGTTAAATTGTTTTTATATCTTCCTGCACTAACAGATATTGAAATATGCACTTATGCATAAATACTCATGAATGAAATTTTTAAAATTTTACTTCTATTTTTCTATTTGAAATGTTTAAGATATCAATTTGCTCAATGCACAATTTTCTAGATTAAAATACTGTTACAATATATTTAGGAAATATGATGAAATAGATGTGTTTGGTGTTTGCAGACAAGACAATGCATTGAGAAACACAAAAATTGTGTCCATATTAAGACAGATGTAAAGAAAGACTTGAAAGGTATGATGCAAACAAATGTCTGAATAAAATCTAATAGGAATTTAAGTGACACCTTCTAGGTTAACAACTAACATATAAGTTGATAGAATTATGGATGGAAACTGAATTAAGTCAAACAAATAAAGTAAAATTCAGGTCCAGGATTTTTCTAGAGAATGTAAGAGCAATTTATATTGTAGTTTTTAGATATTTTGTAACTTTTAAAGAAAACGATAATAGAACGGGAGTTTTACTTGGACCAACGATTTGGGGTATTGCAGGTCACTTCCGGTTATTTCGAGTCACTTCGTAAAAGTATATAAAATCTAAATAAAACGCTTGCTAATATCGTTTTGTGACCATGATTAGGTAGTATTCCTATAATTTATTTTTAATTTTGTCAGAAATGTATTTTTACTGGACAAATGGCTTACGTTTTAAGTTGATATGCACACGCGATGTAACGTGTGCGGAACAAGCAGACGGACCAAAATAATATTTCATTTGTCAATCACTATTTATACTCTTTTTAAATTAATTCAACTAGAAGTTGAAATTTCACAAGGTATTTTAAATACTTTTAGAAATTCTACAATGCTTCATAAGGCTTGATAAAGATGTATTGTATAGCTATATTGTTAAAAAAAAGAGGCTGAAGTAGACCGAGGCAGCGATAAAATGTCTTTTGTTACATTGAACAGCCAAAATTTAATCGTAATTAATCAATTTTACAATCTATAATTAATGATAACACATTTTCTAAAAATAAGAATGAAAATGTATATTGTAAACATCAACATGCGGCACAGCAAAGACTCGACGAAGATGTACCTTTTAAAAGGCACGTGACCCGAAATACACTAAATCGAAGGGGGTAAGAAATACGCTATTAACCCCAACGAATTTATTGTAATTGAGATTAGTAAAGTTGCATTCGAAAGTGTATAAAATTACCCTTCCAGTAGTATATAATATGTATTGTTTCGTCAATCGTAACATTCACAACATTGATGAAAATAACAATGTCTCCGTTTTGGATACGCAAAATTCTCCGATCGTGATAGCATGCCAATTAATCAAAGTGTTAATTATGCTGTTTATTTTTAGCATTTCACTTGTTAATTGTGTGAATACGTAGAATAAACCTTCCTGGACGTGACTGCAACAATATTTTCTTTTTCTTTCACGTTTAATGTGAACTGTTATTGAATACACCCAACGACTCCCAATAATCGGGGTGACCCGAAATACCCTATTGACTGTACTGTACATAGTGTCAGACGAATTTTTTGTTGGTTATTATTTATATTGCACAATTTCATTTAAGAGTTTGGGTCCCTAATTCCCATATTTGTTTTCCTGTACATTTTGTTTTTTTAATTGCATCCATGGAGGCAAGCAATTATCATATAATGTGATTACAAACACACATAAGACACTACCCCAAAATTTAGTTAAATTTGACTTAAATTGTGTTTACTTGAACTTGTTTAAGTTAAACAATTACATTGTATTTTATGAAATGTAAATGACTTTGCTGGAATTCTGGGAAGGTTTCACACAAAAATTTGCTTGACAAATGTATATATTTCAGTTTGAATTTCCTGTTCTTACACGATTGTCTATATTGAGCTAGCTTTGCAAGCGGCACGTTGTGCCTTGCTACATTTGCTATTATTATATGTTCATGCTTTTTACAGTGAATAAAGCTCATCTTATATTTATATCCTTTTCATATCAACAATTGTGACATCACAAGGGTTTTAATGTAAACAATGTACATGTAATTGATAAAGTCACATGGAAGTGGATTCAAATATCTAACAGTATAAAAACACAAACTAAAACACTTTGTAAATATGGGATAGCTGAATAATGAATTTTACCCTTAAAAAGTAATCCAGATAAAGACGAAAATTCAGCTCATTTTCTCAACGTTTTTCTCCCTTCGAATTTACACACCATGCTGACATTAGGAACTCTCGGGATTGTTCATAGTAAATTCACTGAGTTTGAGTAACGCCCGTGTTTATCTTGCTACATTGTCAATACATGGAATCGAATTCTTTTGTTAAGCTGGGTCCGTAGGACAATATCATTTTAACAATATAATGTTCCATCTATCTTCTTGCATGCCCTCAAGGGCCTAAATTTGGTTTCAATAAATCTTATCTTATTGTACCAGGACAAGGCATTTCATATATGCCTGATTAATTGTTTTCATTGAAAAATATTATTATATTTATATTTGTTATTCATAATATATTTATACATACAATATGGCGTAATATGGGCACAGCATTAATTGCATCTTATTGCTGAAAATGGACACTAACATAGACATGACCTAATCTGTGAATTTTAAAATATGCCTTCATTCACATGATATAAGATTTATACTGCTTTGTCTTAAATGATTATTTTATAATTTTTATTTCCTCCATTGTACAGATTTTTGCTGACCTTATCAATGGGTGCATATTTATCTATTATGCCCGAATAAAAGTCGTAGTAGAAGTCCATTTAAATGTAAATATCTCTTACTACATAACTTCAACAATCTTTCACAAGAAATTACCCATACCTTCACCTAGTTTGTCTGCTGTCAAGAAGAATACGCGGGTATTAAAATGAAAGTTGAATGGGAATCAGAGTAATTCCCCTTTGGCTCCACCAAATGGGAAATCGAAAGTACAAGAAAATGAGGAAGACGATATATTTGTTGAACTTTTTTCAGCTAGGAAAGCTAATCCAAAGAAATTTATAGTCGCATACCTAAATATAAACAGTCTGCGGAGCAAAATCGAGCACATACATGAGCTATTAACTCGAAATATAGTTGATATACTCTTTTTGTCAGAAACAAAACTTGATGAGACTTTTGTGGACGCCCAGTTCCAGGTGGACAATTATATCCTATGGAGAAGGGATCGAAACGCACATGGAGGGGGAATATTGGCATATCTAAGATCTGATTTACCAGGTGACAGGAAGAGGAAATTCGAATTCAAATCAATCGAGTCCATAGGTATTGAATTGTGTATTAACAATCAAAAGTGGTTCATTTCAGGCGTATATAAACCGCCCAGTATGACAGACTTTATGTTCACTTCTGATTTCAATATGTATGCCGACCAAATATCAGCATCTTATGATAATTTTATGTTCTTGGGTGATTTCAACTATGATATGTTAGATGATTCAAAGTGTTCCGTCATGCAGGAGATATGTGATGTTTTTGATCTTAGAAATCACATCAAGAAACCAACATGTTTCACCAGCTATGGAAAACCAAGTCTTTTAGATCTTATTATCACAAATATGTCATCTTGTGTACATAAAGTTTTAAATTTTAGCAGTGGTTTAAGTGATGTCCTTAATTGTATTGCTGCCCAATTGAAGTGCGACACTCCTTTGGCAACCAAACAAACCAAATTGTGTAGAAGTTTTAAAAATTTTGATGTACAAAACTATTTAGAAGATTTAAGTAATATAGATTTCATAAATGCTATTGATGTGGAAGATGTCAATATGGCATACCAAAATTTTGAAAACAAATTCTTAGAGACGATCGAAAAACATGCTCCTTTCAAGGAGAGGAAAGTTTTACCTAAACAAGTTCCTTTCATGAATAAAACTCTGAAGAGGGCTGTTTACAGGAAAAAGATGCTATTTCACAAATTTCAAAAATATAATACAGACAAAAATTGGAAAGCATATGCAACTCAAAGAAGTTAAAAGGCAGTCTTTAAATAAATACTTTATAGAGAGATGTGAAGGGGGGCCAAAGTCGAAAGATTTCTGGCCTACAATCAAACCGTTTTTGACAAATAAGGGTAATAATACCATCAGAAATACTATCATATGTGAAAATGACAGTTTGGTCAACGATCAAGGTGCTGTATGTGATATTTTTAACAACTATTTCGTTAATGTGGCAAAGGATATAGGAACAAACGATGTGCAGATAGATGAAAACCATTCAAGTGTTAGACAAATTGACACTATCATGAAAGATAAGGACTCACAACTACTATCCTTTAAACCGGTAAATGAATCTTTCATCATTGAACATGTAAACAAAATCAATATTAAGAAAGCTACAGGGGTAGATAATATATCACCCTTGCTATTAAGACTAGCCGTGACATCTATAGCTAAACCATTAGCATGTCTTATAAATAAGGCCATAGAAAATTCAGTTTTCCCTGATTCATTAAAGAAAGCCAAAGTCTGTCCTATTCATAAGAAAAACAGCTGTCTAGACAAGGGAAACTATAGACCGGTCAGTGTTTTGCCAGCCATCTCAAAGCTCTTTGAAAGAGCCATCCATATACAGCTTTCTGAATATTTTGAATCTATATTTCATCCTTTCCTTGCTGCTTTTAGAACTGGGTATGGATGTCAGTCCACCTTACTTAGGATCATGGAAGACTGGAAGAGAGCCTTGGATGAGAATAAGTTTGTAGCTGCAATTCTTATGAATCTCTCTAAGGCTTTCGACTGTCTCCCCCATGATTTGCTTCGCTTAAAACTTAAATACTACGGTCTTGGAAATGAAGCCTTAAGTCTTATGGAAAGTTATCTCAGAGAAAGATATCAATATGTGAAAATCGGGGAGTTTTCTAGTTCATTTCAACCAGTTTACAAGGGCGTTCCTCAGGGCTCGATACTTGGACCGATACTGTTTAATGTCTTTATAAATGATATTTTCGGCTTTGTCTCCGACTCTTCCATTTATAATTATGCTGATGACAACACTGTTTCTTACTTTCATGAAAAAGCAGATATATTAAAGACCACATTGGAAAATGATAGTGTGATGTCTTTATTCCATCCAAACCTCCGTAGAGGGTGAAAACTACAATAGTTACAATGCACAATGTAATACAACAATGCATAAACATAGTACATGTATCTAACATATAAGTAACTTAATATGGAATTACACAATAAGCAAATGTAACATTATCTGTACATTAATAACATGAGAAATTTTATGTACTTTATATGTTGTAAGTATGTAATACATTTTACTGATTTAACAAACAGGATTTCAATACTGGAGTGCACTTGCACTAGATACATGTATGTAATGCATAAAAGGTAACTCTACAAATTATCCACAAAGTAAGCACCTATGAACTGAATAATGTTACTAGTATAAATGTAGTCCTAAAGCTGATAATAATAATCTTACATGAAATGTATCAAGGAAAAAACTGACATGAGAATATGGTAAACAACATTTTGAACTGACCCGCCGCCATGTTAAATATAGCAATACACAAATCGGGTCACTTAGTACACTTGGAGAATATGCACCATTTATGCAAAACAACGGTGTGTGCAATATATAAACATGTAAACAAACACTTATTAAAGACATAGAAAGTAAACTTACTCTTTAAGGAGGCCAGAATTACGCTTGGAATGCGATAAGATTATGATGACTCGTGCAACCATGCAGCGAGTCAAAAACTAAACAAGAAACAAATTCCCGACTCATCCACGGAATATAAAATTCCGGAATGAGGGCAGCACAGATAGCGTATCCCTTTTAAGCTGGTTCAATTGCAACAAAATGAAGGCAAACCCTGACAAATTTCAGGCAATTTCAGTAGGAAAGAAGAGCAAAGATTTAGAATTAACTTTTGATTTAGGAGAAGCTACTCTATGCAGTGAATCGGAGGTTAAACTATTAGGGGTGACCATAGATTATCAATTAAATTTCAATTCCCATAATACTGACATCTGTAGGAAGGCAGCTGGGCAATTAAATGTATTAAAAAGAATAGGACACAATCTTAATCGTCTAAGTAAACTTACAATTTACCATTCCTTTATTTTATCAAATTTTAGCTACTGACCCCTTACCTGGCACTTCTGCTCGGAGAATAATACCAAAAAAATGGAAAACCTACAGAAAAGGGCCCTTCGTTTCATATATAATGATTATGTTTCTACATATGATGAATTGCTTCATAAATCTCTTCTTCCAACCTTAAAAGTAAGGCGTATGCGCACACTGGCTATAGAAACTTATAAAATTATAAACAAATCCAGCCCTCTGTTTCTTCATGACATCATTGCATTTAAAGATCACTCTTACAGTTTTAGATACACAAACACTGCCATTGTGCCCAGTGTCAGGACAACCAGGTATGGGTTGCACTCCTTTAGGTACAGTGCTCCTAAGATCTGGAACTCTTTGCCAAATGAAGCTAGGCATCTTACCACCTTAAATCAATTTAAAAGTTTTATTTCCACTTGGTCTGGCCCCACATGTAAGTGTAAATCATGCAGATCTTAGGTCCATTGTATATGGCTTTACATGTTGCTTCTGCTCTTTTTATCTATGCAGCGTTTATGTGTGTGTCTGCATGGCTCAATAGACCTTTCTTTTCTATTTTTACTTTTTTATTTATTTTTTAGTAAATTCCATCAGCAATGTAATTTTAAATATTTACATGATTAATTTACTACCATCATTTATTTTAATTATATTTAAATTATTTTCAAAAAATCTTATAATATACAGCTTTTACTTGAAACAGCAAACATAGCTAATTGGTTTGAAATTTAATGATGCTTTTTATACATATACTCTTACTTGTAGTATTTTATTTCTTCCTCGTAGTTTTATGCTTTCGTATCTGTATATTCTTGCATGAAAGTTTTCTTTTATTTTGTATTCTTTTGTTAATCTGTGATATGTCTGTGTATATGTGTACATGCATGCTATGTGTCTTTGTCCTTGATATACTTGAATGTGATAGTCGGTTAAAAAGCTCTACAGAGCTTGTGTTTGACATGTTGAATGTATATAGTGCCGACTTTAAATAAAATTTACTTTACTTTACTTTAATGGGTAGGTGAATACCGATCCCGACCAGAATCAAGACGAAGAAAATCAGAAATTTTTACAATAATAGGGGAAAAATCGAGGCGGGCGGGGATGAGAATCTATAAAAAAAAAATATCATTCATGGTCTAACACATCTATGGCGATTGACAAGAAATTGCACGGATGTAAGAGAGTATAAACAAGATTGCAGCACTGCAGAATGACAAGAAATCAAACACTCGATGCGCATTTTCAACACCCATAATATGCCTTACCTCAATCAGCTGTTTACAGTGCTTTACACAGGAATTTGGACCTACGTTAGATACCACCACACAAAAAGAAATCCGGAGAAAATTAATTTTTTTAGGACTTATGAAGTATTCTTATAACATTAGTTTGAAAATAGTTAATCTAGAGCATTTTTAATATAATATTATAAGTATAATCTAACATTAATAAATGTATGTTACCATCTAATATGCATCATGCAGTTTATCATAATCATCCTGACCGTGTGGTCCCAAGAATAATTATGAGAAAAAGAATTAACGGAGACCAAATTCATTTATTATAAAACTTACAAAATCCCATGTTGCTATAACTCATATGTGTGTACATTCATATCATTTATTAGTTGAATTCTAAAATATTGTGAAATGAATACAGCTTCCCGGAGTTTGAAATGCGTTCAAAACATATATTGGATTGCGAGGTCGGTTTTCACTTCTAATTTATATGCTTATGTACAGATAATTTATATAGAAGGTTCTCTCGGCTATATATTAGCATATCTATTATATCACATGACTTTGTTGATCACCTGACGGTCATTTATAATTGTTTGAAGTGTTTCACATAAATCGCTTTAAAATAGCAAAATGGTAGTATTACTTGCGTACAAAATACACGTATTCCATGAAGAGTTCAACTTACCGACACATTTGAGGGTAATCTGTATTCAAGCAAAGCCATCACACATTTATCCAAGCAAGATTCGGATAGAGAACAAACCCATCTTACGATTTCCGTAACATATCTCAAATTAATCCTTATAAATTGCCTGCACTAGACTCTTTTATAAACACATCATCAATCTACCTCTTTCCACTTGTATAAATCAGAGTATATTTCAAAAGTATATTTTTCGAAAACAGTTTAAATACGCTGAATTTCAATCATGGGTAATGAAACAAACTATTTTAAAATATTCGCACATATAAGATATTAAAATACAATTCAGACACGTGCATTTTTAATAGCGTTCTGACATCTTATAGACAGTTTGAAATACTTTGGTCTAAAGTTTTTGACACTCTCCCCGTCATAACAGCTCAAGTTTGCAGTGCCTTGACGTCATTTTCCATTATAACGTCATATATTGGTAGTTCGGAGAAGTAAAGGCATAAAGTGCACTGTGATATTCTATAAGGGAATCCTTAACCTACCCGCGTAATATACATTGTGTACCATTTGAAGGAAAAAATATTAACCAATATGTGTGTCTTTTCATTTCAATTGAATTTCTAATATGCAGCAATCGTCAATGCCTGCCCCCCGCCCCCCCCCCCCCCTTTCCACTTGCACTTTAAAATAAGATATAAGATTCTTCACATCATATTTCATCAAACAAGTAACAAAACATACCCTTTTCCAGCGTTTCTTTGATATAGAAAGAATCCTTATTGAAAGAATCCAGAATTTCCTGCCCAGCCTTTCTGCGTCTTCTTTTTGTCATGTTTGTTGACTCCCGCCTCAAAACATTTATACTTCCGTTCTCTTTACACATGCGCATATTACATGTGTGTATCGTCAGAGGTGCGTAAACGAAGATGGCAACTTCAATCCACACAGTATCTGTGTAATCATGTGTTTGATGAAACCCCGAAAGTGGGACACGTTATTTTTTTTATTTTTCTAGATAGTAGACATGTTATTTATTTGTTTTGAACGATAAAAAAGATTGGGGACCTAAGTCAAGTCCCCAAACTTTTTGAGGCCCCCATTTCAAGACTTGCGTATATGTAGCAGGTCCCCAATATGGCAGAATCACACACACACACACACGGACACACGCACAGTAGCGATGCTATATCCCCTCCGCAACTAGTTACGCGAGGGGATAACAAGTGTTGCGTGTTTTAAGAGAAATTATCTTAGAGATTATCACCATACTTTTTAAGCTTCATTTTGTTCCTATTTATCTTACATTCTTAATTATTTCTTAAGTTTATATGTATTCTACTTTTAATCTGTGTTTATTTTACTAATATATGTCTGTATGTATGTTATATGCAGGACCATATTGAAAACTAGCGTTATCGCTAAATATGTAATCCTGGATAAATAAAGGCTTTATTATTATTATTATCCAGACCTTAAATTAAATGGAACTCCGATCAAAATAGTGAAGGAATTTAAATTATTTTTGATAGTAAATTATCCTTTGTTCCACATATTAAGATGCTTAAAACTAATGTTCTAAAGCACTCGACATTTTAAATGTTGTCAGCAATACTCATTGGGGTGCAGACAAAAAAGTTTTACTTCAACTTTATAGATCTCTAGTCCGATCCAAGTTAGATTATGGATGTATTGTTTATGGATCTGCTAGAAAATCGTATCTCCAAGCTTTAGATGCAATTCATAACCAAGGTATACGTATCTGTTTAGGAGCTTTTCCACCCCCCCCCCCCCCCCCCCATAGATAGCATCTATGTAGAAGCAAACGAACCTTCACTTAAAATAGACGTATAAAATCAAGTCATTAAACTTCGTTCCAATCCAAAACACCAGTCATATAACTGTATTCAACCCGAAATTTCAAACAAAATATAATGAAAACACCAAAGTTATTAAACCACTTGGATTAAGACTCCAAAAACATATTAAAGACTCTAACATAGATTTAAATGTTATTTCTGAATTACAAATTCCTAATATTCCACTTTGGGAACTATCAAAACCTACTGTTAATTTAGATTTAACGAAAGACAAAAAGTCAGACACAAATTCACTTGAATTTATTCAGAAGTTTCAAGAATTAAAACAGTTTTTCAACAAAGAGTGAAATTTACACAGATGGATCAAAAGACAAAAATAAAGTTGCTTCTGCTGCCGTTCAGGGAAATGATATTCTTTTCGGTACGTTTACCTGATAACATTTCAATTTTTACAGCTGAAGCAAAAGCTCTTCAATTAGCAATTAATTTCATAAAACATTCAGAACACAAAAAACACGTAATTTATTCCGATTCTCTCTCTTGTCTACAAGCAATTAAAAGCTGTAAAATTGACCATCCTTATATTTATAACATTTTGAAAGAACATGTATTCCTGAAACGTCGAGGATATTCCATAGTGTTTTGTTGGATACCAAGTCATATTGGAATACGTGGAAACACTAAAGTTGATAGTGCTGCAAAACTAGCATTACAATTATCAATTACAGATTTTAAAATTCCTTACACAGACCTTAAATCGTTAATCAGAGAATATGTAAAACATTTGTAGCAAAACGATTGGAATGAAAAGGTAAATAATAAGCTACATCATATCAACCCTATAGTTAGTAAAACGCAAAATGTAATTCTTAAACGTCGAGATGAAGTAGTTATTACTACATGCATAATAGGACATTCGCGGATGACACACTCGTTTCTTCTACAAAGGGAAGATCCACCCGAGTGTGTTTTCTGTCAATGTCTTTTA
The DNA here is from genome assembly GCF_947568905.1 of Ostrea edulis. Lineage (NCBI taxonomy): Eukaryota > Metazoa > Mollusca > Bivalvia > Ostreida > Ostreidae > Ostrea > Ostrea edulis. The sequence goes on from NC_079171.1 coordinate 35,122,314, forward strand.
ACAGTCAAACACATTTTATTAGAATGTGGAGATACAGCTTTGATAAGAAATAATTACTTTGATACACAATCTATGAAATATCTCTTAAGAAATGTTGATTTAAATAAAATTTTAGGATTTCTACATGAAACTGGTTTCTATCAAAAGTTTTGAATTGGAAATAAATTTATTATACGAAATTTTAATTATATGAGAATGGTTTTATGCACAGTGATGATGACATTTTAATATTATATTTTAACATGTTTACAAATAGCATTTGGTTTTAAATATATTACTACTTTTATAACATGTTTTTCCATTTATCTAGACTCAGCCGCAGGATAGCTGAAAAATTGCTCAAGCGGCTATAAACAGTAAATAAATAATCAATCTTTAATGATATTGATACTAAAGTGAAAGTAAATAGATATTCAGGAAGAACAGGTAGTCCATTACCAAAATTGTAAATTTGATTATTCCAGGGGTAGAGGTTTTGGTATCAGGGTGGGACCAAAGTGGTCAGTTATTAAATGTGTGAACAATAGACATTTTTAACATCTTCTTGATATTAAACTATCATTCTAATTCTTTTCAAATTTAGTATGAAACATATTTGGAACAAGGGGAACATAAATTGTAAATTTCAGAATTCCTGGGGCCTTAGGGGCGGGGCAAAAACTGGCAAAAATTGACCAATTTTCACAAATCTTCTTCTCAAGAACCACACACATGTAAGAAAAACTAAATGCATAGTAATGTAGAGGAGGAAAGCTTGTACCAAAACTGTAAATTTCATGATTCCCGGGGTAGGGGTTCTGACCCCAGGGCGGGGCCAATCTTGTTATATAGTGTTTATGTGTAAAACACTCAAATAACATTTTCTTTAGTGCTTTTGATACTAAATGGACAGAGCAGGTAGTCTTTTACCAAAATCGTAAATTTGATTTTCCCCAGAGTAAGGGTTTTGACCCCAGAGTGGAGCCAAACTTAGTATACATAGTATTTATGTGTAAGTTTGCTGATACTGTATAAAATCTAAATGCATACTTAGGAATTGTACTGACACGAAAGCCTAGGTTTCTGTACGTCAGTTTATTCAATTAGTAAAAAGCTGTAACAAAAAATAAATACACAATTACATAAAGAAATTCAGAATAGCTTACAATAAAGTTATGCACTCACGATTGACAAATAATGAGTATTTTAAGAATATGAAAATTTGTATAAACAATTAACTTCACATTATACCAATTAATTATGCAGTATTCAAAAAATATAAATACTAGTATGACTATAAAGTAATATTGAATAAAAGGAAATGATTACTTTTACTACATATATCTCATAAACAATGGTTGACTATGCACGAACTATTTCCCGCCAAACAGGTACATTGTTTACCTACACTTACATCCAAACAGATAAATACTGCATGCCTTAAATAAATGAAAATATAATAAAAACTTACACTGTGGGACTACAGGATACGATAAAGTGTTGTACTCTGTACAATGTGTGGTGGCATCTTTGCCGTACGTGGTGCGCGTGGAGACTTCTGTCTCTGAGCATCTATATCGACTGACAAATCTGATTGTACTAACTGGAGAGTTTAAGACAAGGACAGTGACTCATGAAAAGTTCTACTTCTGAGTAATTCGTACGTAAAAATATCCGTGTTACACAACAGGAATAACAGAAGATGATGTACAAAAGATGGTGAGTTTCACAACCCAGAGTTATGAATTTAGGACGAGTCCAAATAAGTCATATATTTTGATGATTTAATGTTAATACGCCTATTGTTTAAAGTCTTCCATGAGTGTATGCATTTTTGAGGGCAGTTAAGTTTTAAGAACACATTTTGTTTTGTACCGTTGTTGTTTTTTCTAGATTTCATAGCCCATGGAAGTAGTGATACTTTTTCACTAGTATTCAGGTGACCAACAAGGCCTATGGGCCTCCTGTTTCTTTTTTTCGCGGCGGCGGGGGACTTACGCCTACGCGTAGCAATCTCGTATAATTAGCACCCATACCAATATCAGAAAGTCGGTAGTACATTTGTATGTACTGCACCGATTGTATATCCCCATTTTCTCGTTACTGAATTGTACACATGTTGGGTTTAAGAAGGCTCCGAGGAAGAATAATGCTTGTATTAATCTGGTTACCTTCTATAGATAAATAATCTAATCACTATAAAATGAATTAGGCAGACACGAACTCCTGTGATTCATTTCTCTATGAAATCATGCTTTGAACATTTCCACACTCGATTTTCGATTGGGATTTGTAATTACATATATGGAGAAATTATTCATGAACGTTTTGACAAAAATTTCAATTGGATCGAAGTGAATCTTAATGTATATGTTCAGTGTTAATTCACAAATGTAATTGCATGCTTACCTAATTTTTGGAATTTCACATATAGTACGAATTTCGAGATCATTTTTTAAAGAAGATTTTGTTGGAAATTTCAAGATGTTGCAAAATGTTTGATGCAAGAAGGTAATCATGTCTAATTCACCCTGTTGGTCATATTGTGGGACATTCTCTTCCTGATTGACACTATCCGATGTAAACCACCAGTCCTTTTCTTTCTCACAGGCACTCATCCCATTAACATCAGAATTAGGGCAAACTTAAACTGCAGCGAGCGCTAATATTTAGATTTACCTACATTATAATATATTTATCATCACGTAGACATTCCTGTTGGTGAATAATTCGATAGATTTAAGAGTGTATGTCTTATATTTAACAACAATGGATGTGGATGAAATACTCCGTTCACTGGGAAAATATGGCCGCTATCAGAACTTACAATTTGCCTACAATGTGTTCTGTCTGCCAATGATTACATATCCCGTGGTAATATATGTCTTTATAGGTAAGTTAAACGGACAATTATGAAATATGATTGAAACTAGAATTAGCAGTCAATCTCTGTGAACTTCCCATCGTCACACGGGGCCCGCACATCATTGTATTATGTAGGGAGACGTCTCTGTAAATTTCTCACCGTCACACGGGGCCCCACATATCTATATATATATATATATATATATATATATGTAAACCCAAAGAGAGGATGGGTAACACACTATGGATTTGTTTTTAAATTTTAGGTTATATTCCGGATTTTATCTGTAAGGTTCCAACCGAGTACCCAAAATATTACACTCAACCTGACAGTTGGGAGAACGCCACTCTGTCTTCTCGTCAATGTGACGTCATCATAGAGATAAACAGGTCTGGGCTTGTAACACAGGAGAGCATACCTTGTAGTGATGGTTACGAATATTTCGGACCGGCAACCGTGGCATCAGAGGTCAGTTATCGAGGAGGGTTAACATGAGTAACAATGATTCAAAGGACTTTATTAAAAAGGTGAAAGTAATGAATTGATCAAGTACACAAATCGCAAAAAAAAAAAAAAAAAACGAAATCGAGAGCAGGACAAACAGAGACCCCTGTATATGGGATCAGGTGTCAAGGAGTAAGCATCCCTGCCGACTGGTCACACCAGCATTGAACTCTCTGTCTTGTTCAGACGAACCGCGTAAAGTATGGAAATATATCAAAAATTGTAACATATATCTTAAAGGGAACACATCCACAAAGGTTAAAATAAATCTTTAAGGGAGCATACCCAGAATTGTTAACAAATATTATTGAATTCCTTGATAACACTTTCCATTTGAACCTTTTAATATTGCAATTAAATCTGTACAGTATAATGAAATCGAAGCTTTTAAAAGTAAACATAATGTCTCTTAAATGTAATGCTTTAGTAATGAATAACCAATCTTGAAAACGAAACGATCAATTTTAAATACCTTTGGACTTACATATGCACTCGGAGACATATTTTCCTTCACAATAATTACCTTTCACTTTGAAAAAGGTGAAGATTTCGTACAGTGATCAACCACATACCTCCTATACATAACGATCTCCTTTACTAATACAACCTGCCATTGAATCAAATGATGTCTGACATGTTCCATGAAAGGCGAAGATACCGAACAGTGATTAATCTCACAACTCTAAAAAGAAGACACCAATTGTTAGACTGTTTTTGTCACACTGATTCTGACTATGTATTACCCCGTTTACTTGATCAAGATATCGGGCTAACGGCGGGTGTGACCAGTTGACAGGGGATGCTTACTCCTCCTAAGCACCTGATCCCACTTCTGGTTTATACAAAGATCCGTGTTTGCCCAGCTCTCCATTTTGCATTCCTTATAGGAGTTATTAGATTGATCACTGTTCGTTATCTTCACCTTTTGTGATATTTCTCTCTACAATTTTAGTTTTAGTGGGCTTTTCGCAATTGAACGTAAGGTATTCTTCTCTCTACCATGCGAGAGAAAATAAGGACTTGGCTCTTCATGTTTTAGAACAAATCACAACGTTATCAGGCTTCAAATTGTCGGAATCAGCTGTTCCTGTTCTTGTCAATTTCACACAGGTCCGCAGACTGCAGCAGTAAATTAGAAAAGATCCTGAAGACTCTACCACGGTTATTGCGGATATGAATGAAATGCCCCGTCGATAATCTCCAATATATACCTATTGATCAATAAATCATTAGTACTGTGATACGTATTAAACTTTTCCCATGGGATTAAAATGTAATAATTATTGGTTCCATGTGTTTGACCAGAGTATACGTGGTGTATTGGGATATAGACGCAATTTGAGTTGAATTTTTTCAAATTCTATTTTTTAGCTCTTCTGAGCCAAAGGCTCAAAGAGCTAATGCTATGGCCATTTGTGCGGTGTGCGTAAACTTTTTAGAAAAAGGGCTATAACTCAAGAACCCCTTGGCCAATTTTTTTCAAATTTGTTACAGGGTATCATTGGCCCAAGGGCTTTCATACATACTAAATAAAGGGATGTGACCCTTTAACAAGGGGAGATAATCAGGAAAATACAAACAAAAGTAGTGGTTGCTAAAAAATCTTCTTCTCAAGAACCACAGGGTAGATTATCACCAAACTTACACATAAGGATGAGGATATGTTGTAGATTAAAAATTGTTCAAGGCATTACCCTGGGGCAAAGGGCATGGTCTCAAGGTCACTTCAAAGTTGACCTAAATTTAAATTTTTTTAAAATTCCTTAAATCTTAGATATTTTAGTCATTATAAGGACTAGGATCATCAAATTTTGACAGTTGATGCATCTTAGGACCTTGTGTCAAGTTGTCTCAAAAGTAGGTCACGGTGACCTACTTTTTGAATTTTGCAGGTATTTATTTTAAAATTAATTTTGATGCATATCTTGGACACTTTGAAGCCTATGATCATCAAAACTTGTCAGTTGGTGGATCATGGGACCTTGAAATGCGTCAACTGAAAAATAGGTCACCGTGACCTACTTTCTGAATTTCATGGCTTATCATTTATAGATATATTTGAAGTTGTTATTTCAAATACCGAGAGGTTTAGAATCATCAAATCTTGTAAGTTGATGCATCTTGAGGCCTTGAAACATATTTATAAAAAAAGTAGGTCACAGTGACCTACTTTTTGAATTTTGCAGATATTCAAATTTCACATTTTCAATTTTAGATGCATATTTTGGGCACTGTAAAACCTAGGATCATCAAACTTTGTCAGTTGATGCGTCTTCAGTCTTCGGTTTGTGTCGACTAAAAAGTAGGTCACCGTGACCTACTTTTGGTATTTGACAGCTAAATTACTATATTTCAGACACTATTTGACCTACAATCATCAAACTTTGTCAGTTGATGCATCTTGAGTCTTCGGAGTGTATCGACCAAAAAGTAGGTCAATGTGACCTACTTTTGGCATTTGACAGTTATATTTATATATTTCAGTCACTAATTGACCTACAATCATCAAACTTTGACAGTTGATGCATCTTGAGTCAATGGAGTGTGTCGACCAAAAAGTAGGTCACCTTGACCTACTTTTGGAATTTGACGGCTATATTTATATATTTCAAATACTATTTGACCTACAGTCATCAAATTTTGTCAGTTGATGGGTCTTGCATGTTCGAAGGGTTTCGACCAAAAAGTAGGTCAACTTGACCTACTTTTGGAATTGGACACCTATATTTATATATTTCAGATACTATTTGACCTACAGTCATCAAACTTTGTCAGTTGATGCGTCTTGCATGTTCAAAGGGTGTTGACGAAAAAGTAGGTCACCTTGACCTACTTTTGGAATTGGACGGCTATATTTATATATTTCAGATACTATTTGACCTACATTATCAAACTTTGTCAGTTGATGGGTCTTGCATGTTCGGAGTTCGCTGACCAGAAAGTAGGTCACCATGACCTACGATTGGAATTTGACAGCTATATTTCAATATTCAGATACTAATTGGCTTAAAATCATCAAACTTTGTCAGTTGATATTTCTTGGGTTCTCAAAATGTGTAAACCAAAAAGTAGGTCATATTGACCTACTTTTTTTGAATTCTTAGGATTAACTAAAGATTTAGAATACTAAGAGGCTAAGAATAGAAATGGTGGGGTTGTACAATTTATCAGAAGAGCGATTCTAGGCCCTTGGGCCTCTTGTTTTTTTTCATTTTCAATGTTTAGAATGCTTGACTAAGTTATTTTTAATAGTCAGCAAAAATTTAATGGAAGTTGTTGAGGTACATGGGGATTCAGAGCTCACAATTCTTTGTTATGTAAACAAGGCTCGTGCTATGTTCTTGTTTACATAGGTTAAATATACTAATAGAAAATTCGTTTAAAATAGATTTTTTTTCCAATTAGATAGTGTTTAGCACCTCTCATTTTGTTTAAATCATGCTATTTTATATTAAGCAATCTATGTTTAAACAAAAACTTGGCACGAGCCTTGTGAGTGCTGTATCTCACTTGTAACTCAACAACTGATAGTAAATTTTGGTAGACAATTAGAAACTCAATATGTTTTGAAAAATATTTGTAATGAGCAAAGTACCTAAACAACAATGAAGATATAGGCAAATTAATGACGATATCAAAGCATATCTGGAATGAATTTCAGTGGAATCTGGTTTGCGGTTCGGAAGGACTCGGCAGTTTAAGTACCACAATGACAGTGGTAGGAGGGATACTTGGCGCTACTCTTTTTCCCGCGCTGACAGACAAATATGGACGTTTACTGATAGCTTACACCACCTTTTTCGCCCTGTCCGTGTGTTTTATATTGGCGTCAGTTGTCCCATGGTTCACTGCGTTTGTCATTTTGAGATTTCTGACTGGGGTATTTAGTCAGGTATGAAATTAGACATGATTAAAACATTTCTAATGATAGGATAATCGTTTCCAATTGTAATGTCATAACTTCAGAATACGAAAGTAAGACTCGTCTGTTTGTAGGGATCTGGACTTGCTTTTGCAACGCTTGCATTGGAGTTATTTCCAGCAGAATCAAGGGGATTCATTGTCTCTCTGGCAAGCATAATGTGGGCACTTGCTATTTCATCAATCGCACCGGTTGCTTTTCTCCTGCGTTATGTCTCCTGGCGGTACACCATGTTAGCTGCCGGTCTAATTGGTGCCCACAGTCTCGGAACACGATGGTACGTTTACTAATATATGTCTTGTACTCAAAGACGGATGCAGGTATTGAAATGTTTTTGGTGGTTTATTTGTCGGCACAAGGTCAAGCAGCTGAAGTGAGTTATCAGCCAGGACTCATCGCCTGTGGGTAGAAGGAACTGCCATTTTCTTTCAAATCTATAGTTGTTGTAATGATCTTGTTTGAAATCTGTCATTAAGTCGAATACTGTCTTATGTGTTGTATACCAAATGTTACTGATTTTTAATCGCTGGGCGCGCATGCGCCAGCGATTATTAGGAGGGTAGTCAAAAGTCTTCCAATCACCGACACCTATCGGCAAATTTATAAAATATTCAGAACAAATAGTGTAAGGAACAATAACTCTGAGTAGACATTGAAAATGCCCTTCTCATGCCCTTCTGTTAAAATACCGACGCAGTATCTTTCTTTAAAGTACTTAGAATATTCTTGTGCTGCAATAGTAAGCAAGTGTTTTGTGACATGATTTGAAACGCGTAGCGTAGAATATAAAATTTGCATGGGTTGGTTTGGAAGTTTATAAACAATCATCGGGTGTTGCTAAAACGTGGAATGGAAATTGGAAGGGAACGTAAACTACTGTATGCATAGTTGATATTAATCAAAAGGCTTATTGTATAATTACGAACAAGGACAGCAGAAATTAAACGTTTACCAGTTAATGCGAATTTTAAAAATCTGAACCGCGTTCACACGGAAATTTTAATGCGTATTCGTGTGGACGCGGCATAAACTTAATCAATTTACATGTATGGTGCAGAATATTTTAAAAAGAAATGTTTTTACCGCTTGTAAAGAAATTCCTGAAATTTTGATTTTAATGAAATTAATGTATTTGCCCGATCTAAAAAAAAAATATATTGTTTTAAATCCCCGTTAATCTTGCGTACAAAAACAATCATTGGTTGGCTTTATAAGAATTTAATTAACGGTTTCCAATAGTCTTGCAATTCAGCGTTGACAGAGGTACATGTATTAGTGAGCAGCTACATACATAATGAGTTTTTCACCCCACCCACCCTCCTTGAAATGAAAAAGGACAATAGTAAGAAACGGGAAAAAATCGAACCGATCCATGAACGAACTACTGACATTTGTTAATACTAGTAACTGAGTGTTGTGAGTAATTTGGAAATTTTGTTCAAATGAATATACGCACTGGTGACTGCATCATATATCGTTATATTTCTTTCAAATATTAGAATGTTAGATATTAAATTGGGAAAAAAATTCTTTAAAAATATGAAAGCATGTAGAACGCACACAATATTTCAAGTTTGCCTTTTAAGAAATCATAAGACTTCGCTGCATTTGTCATTTCTATTCATCCATTTTGACTAGATTAATATCACCTTTGTATGATCACGAAATTGTATGAGAAAAGAAAAGATAAGCCTCCTTTTGCCCCTTTTTGAAACGTGTCGGCTGTTCTTTCAAATGAGGACAGTTCAAGGTTTAACTACCCAGACCTCCATTTTTTACTGAAGACAGATTGAAGCACGTGCTAGATATTGCTCATTAAAACGTAGAATTGCTGGCTAATGCATTTTTTGTAATTTATTTCTTAATACAGTAGTATTTGATGCTCACAGTGCTTTTTTGTTTGTAAAATTTCAAATTATATACAATGCGCTAATTGCTGAATGTATGGGAGGTATGCACTCTCTGTTATCAGTGTTGTGGCACAGGAAATTTTAATACATTTTGTAGAATAATATCATATTTTCATTAATATAAATCATCCCGTGGGGATCCGGGTTAGAATAGGTCCTCAGTACCCCCTTGCTTGTTGTAATAGGCGACTAAATGGAGCGGTCCTTCGGATGAGACCGCAAAAACTGATGTCCCGTGTCGCAGCAGATGTGGCACGATAAAGATCCCTCCCTGCTCAATGGCCATTAGCGCCGAGCATAGGCCTAAACTTTGCAGCCCTTCACTGGCAGTGGTGACGTCTCCATATGAGTGAAATATTTTCGAGGGGGACGTATAATAATATTCAATCAATCAACCATTAATATAAATCAATGTGCATTGATATTCATTGATGCATGTTTAAAGACAAAATCTACCTCTGTTATATTTCGTTAAGAAAACTATGTGATTTGTATATTTTGAAAATCCCGATCCGTTTTTTGTTCTGTTTCGTTTTCCGTTCCGCGTTTTGTTTTTGCTGTTTTCATCGAACCGAATATCCTACCTGTGATTTGTATGAATTAATAATATCAACTGTTGACTGTGCATGAAATGATTCTACCGCTGTTGATATATCAAATTATCATACATGTATTCATTGACAGAGTCGTCCACTTCTGCTTCATACTTAGATATTTTATTGAAAGTAGACATTAACGGCAAACTAACAACTCAACTGTATGACAAACGGGATGATTTCAGCTTCTCCATCGTCAACTTCCCACATTTATGTAGCAATATTCCATTATCACCTGCATATGGTGTTTATATATCTCAACGGATTCGATATGCAAGAGCAAGAGCTTGTTCTGGGTATAGTCAGCTTTTAAATCGAGGTAAGCTACTGACAAACAAGTTGATGGTACAGGGATTTCAACAGTCTCGATTGAAGTCAGCATTTCGCAAATTCTATGGTCGTTATAACGATCTAGTTCGTCAATACAACCTCGCATTGGGTCAAATGCTGTCTGACGTGTTTCATACCGATTGTTAAGCCGTTCTTGGCACACTGAGTTTGACTGCAGATTTTGACCTGATCAGGATATGGGGCTCACGGCGGGTGTGACCGGTCAACAGGGGATGCTTACTCCTCCTAGGCACCTGATCCCGCCTCTGGTGTGTCCAGGGGTCCATGTTTGCCCAACTATCTATTTTGTATTGCTTGTAGGAGTTATGAGATTGATCACTGTTCGTTATCTTCACCTTGCATTGGTAAGAAAATGAAAACAGTGGTGAGGCCTGTGGGCGTTGTTGTGCATTACACTTTCGATCAAAGTGTGTTCTGGAATAGCAATTTTACTGGCATTATATCATAATATTAAATAAACATATTTAAACCCTAACTTTTAATTTAGAGATAACGTTATGTGATTTTCAAATTTGATACAATTATCCTACAAAACCAATATCAAATTTGGATATTTTTTCTTTCTTCTAGTAAATTGAGAAGAATGAAGTTTTATATGAAAACTAAAGAAAATCACAATATTTTTTTGGAATCATTTGAAAAGCATTCAAAATTATGTAGATCTAAGCGTAATTTTCTTTCTTTTATTATCAAGTACTCCATTTTAATCCTTGCCTAGAGTGTCATTGTACACATCTATAGCACAGTAATTACAAAATCATTACATGTGTCAATTAGTATTAGAGAAAATAATATTATATAGTACATTATTGTGTATAATTAGAAACAGGGAAAAGTATTGGCTGTGATAATATTGTTAAATTTAGAAATTTTATTTTAATATTTCACAGAAGCAAACAGAAAAAAAAACATAGCTCAATGTATTTTAATTGAACACAGAAGAGTTCATCGTTTACCCTGCGCTACGCTACTCGAGGCAGGGTACCTCAAATAATGGGTTTCTAGGTCATATAAAGGAGTTATTTTTAAATAATATTATATAGCATATATAGGTATTCATAATGTACAGTGGATGCGAAAAGGGGCTTAATTCTCACTTAGGATACCATGGATTGGATACATTTATATAATACCAGTTCTAGGCATAGTTAAGAATTTGTTTGAGAAAATGAAATTTAGCATCATTACAAGCCAAGCCTAGCGATTCTCAGTACTTTCAGTACTTTGATTACAACAAATTATTCCATTTAAATGATCAAGATTGGGGGCTCACGGCGGATGTGAACAGGGGATTCTTACTCCTCTTAGACACCCAATTCCACATCTGATGTGTTCAAGGGTCGTCTAAATATTTAATTATATGTAGGATTTACAAAACTGCTCATTGTTTTCATCCTTTTCATTGTTCCTTCACCAAGCGTTCGGCATTAAAGGGTAAAGGGTATGAATATTTCCTAGATACCATGAGTTCAAATTCTCATATTCATGCAACTGACATCTTGAGGGACAGTTTTCTATTGTAGCAGTCATACGTTTGGATTTCAGTAAAGAGAGTAATCACGAAAGGGTTACAAGGTTTATTACTCTTTAATGATGTACACTTCGTTGTATTTTACAGCAATGTATACACTAGATCTGAGTACTTATTGGATTTGGAATCCAATGCTTTTTATTTCAATTGAGGCAAGCTACTGACAAACAAGTTGATGGTACAGGGGATAACTCCGTTTACCTGATCAGGATATAGGGCTCACGGCGGGTGTGACCGGTCAACAGGAGATGATTGCTCCTCCTAGGCACCTGCTCCCACCTCTGATGTGCCTAGGGGTCTGTGTTTGCCCAACTCTATATTTTGCATTGTTTATAGGAGTTATGAAATTGATCATTGTTTGTTATTTTCACCTTTGTTGCGTACCATTTTTATGTTAGGTTTTCGGGACTTTTGAACTGACATAGTTTTATATGATAAAGGGGTAAATATGTGATAAAGTTATGTATGCAATGGAACTTTACAGGATACTGCAGGAATCTCTACGATGGCTTGTTGCTAATGGTAAATATGAAGAAGCTAAAGAGTGGATTAAACGCGCTGCGAAATGGAATAAGAAAGACGCTTCCGATATACTGGCGGCCATGACGTCAGCGAATGGGGAGGTTCAGGTGTTAGTGGAGACGGACACTGACGTTAACAGACTCCAATCTGACGACAAGAAACCGGGAAAGATCAACAAGGACCCACGGGATTTGGAGAAGTTATCAATCCTGGATATCTTCAGAAACAGACACATTTTACTGACCTCCATCTTAGTGTGGATTATATGGTAAAACATTACACATACTGTAACATTACAAGTCCCAATTAATAATCTTTCACAGATATACGAAGATCACCAATTGCACCACTGAACGAGTACCACATATAAGATGGCTGTACAATTCCTTTCATTCAATACATAGAAAAGTTTGTTTTTATATAGAAATTTTAGTCCGGTTTTTTTCTTCTTTTTCTTCAGGTTTGTAAATAGCATCACTTACTACGGACTTTTCCTGACTTCCGGTTCTATGAGTGGAAATATGTACTTAAATTTCTTTTTCAACGGCATCGTAGAGATCCCAAGCGTATTCCTCTACATATTTACAATCAACAGGTAATTTACTTACTAACATTTACATCCGTGTATACACTGTAATTTTCAATATACAATGCAATTTATTGCTCGACAAAACATGCACACAAAGAAGAAAAACCACCACTAACATGTTAGTGGCTACTCAGCTACAAAACTATAGCATGTGTCCATGATTGTTGTTTTCGTAACTCATAAAGCAATATCGAAAGCTGGAGGTGAGGTGAGGTGTCACAAATATAAGATGAAGACAACGAACAGTGATCAATCTTGCAACTCCCATAAGCATTGTACTTGAGGCCTTATAAGCACACCAGTGTGAGTGTTTTAAGTGTTACCTCCTACTTTGAGATCAAGAAAATATAAAAACTATAAAAATACATTGTTTTGAATTCCTTTTCAAACGCATAAAGCAACGATTTCTTCCTTATACAAATTTCAAATGTTCTGTGGTTTTAAATATATGAAAGGTGAAGATAACGAACAGTGATCAGTCTCATAAATCCTATAACAATACAAAGTAGAGTGTTGGGCAAACATGGACCCCTGGACGTACCAGAAGTGTGATCAGGTGCCTAGGGGGAGTAAGCAACCCCTGTCGACCGGCCACACCCGCCGTGAGCCCTACATGTATGTCTATCCGTGGAGATCGGGTTTTATAGTCTGAAGATTTTTTTTTGTTTTCTAGAGACCAATGCATTGTATTAAAAACTGTCGTAAAATGACTGAAATATTGCTAAAACCCAATCATTTAACGCGTATGTAATGCGGGGGAGTCCACTACAATCATAGATATGCGCCGCAGGAGTTTCTCCATATCTATGTACATGCATATAAACTTTATATTATTTTAATAGATATTCCCGCCAAAATATAAGTACGAATACGGTGTATTAAGAATTAGTCATTTTTGGTGAGCTATTCATAATGATCAAGTAGTGTTATATAACAGTCCACTTAGTTTTCTATGCTACATGTAGTAAGCTGCCCGATTTTTGTCAGCTAATAGTGTTTGCCTCTAAAGCGAGAGATTTAACCTCGATTCCAGACCAAGTCAAATCCTAGTTTAAGAATAATTCATCTCAAACTTAAAAATCAACAGCATAAAATGATTTATAACTTCACGGTAGGTTTGGGAATAATATAGAAATATCCTCACTGCTAAATGACCCATGACACTTAAATGAAAATGTGTTGCACTTCAACATGAGCTGGAGACGTTTAATATCCCAAGTAAAACGGGTACATGTATATGATTGTTGCATATAAGATTCTTGAAATCAACACATAACACGATATATTCATATTTAACATCCCACTTTATCAAAATCCCTCTTCTGTACAGACCTTGCCTTTTTATAGATGGCTTTGCTTTACGGTTGTGATTAAATGCTTTATTTAGGTATGGAAGAAAGAAAACTTGTGTGATGTTTCATGCCATTGCTGGTGTTAGTCTGTCGATCTCCGCTATACTGTTGTTTGCAGGAGGTAAGTTTACATACATAACGCCTTCATCTTCAAATGACAGATTTAATATGTCCCTATGAACTCGAAATATAAGACACCAGTGTCTTCCATATCTTCTTCATATTTTCATGTTTTACCGGTCAAAAAAAGATTTAACTTTATGACAAAGAGTTCAAGATATAGGGCTCACGGCGGGTGTGACCGGTCGACAGGGGATACTTACTCCTCCGAGGCACCTGATCTTACCTCTGGTATATCCAGGGGCCCGTGTTTACCCAACTCTCTGTTTTTGTATTGCTAATATATTGATCACTGGTTTTTTTTTATTTTGATATTTCCACCACACTCAACAATTATTCAGTTATCTGGTGGCGCCCAGTTTTATTGGTGGAGGAGAGAACCCAGACACAATGTACCTGGGAAGAGACCACCGACCTTCCGAAAGTAAATTGGGAAACGTTCTCACTTGCCGGCGCGAGCGGTATTCCCCCGTCAATTATATTGCACTGGCTTCCAGTTAATTCCCGTGTTGAATACAGAATTTTAAAACACATATACATGGCACTAAACGGATTGGCACCGGCCTATATCAGCGATCTTATCACTGTACGAACCAAAACGATCTCTGCGTTCATGCAATTCACGATTGCTAGAAAAACCCCGCGTTCGTAAAAAGACATATGGAGATCGAAGGTTTAATGTAACAGCTGCCACACCATGGAACAGTTTACCGATAGACACCCGTTCGTGTGGCACTGTCAAAAGTTTAAAGACAAACCTCAAAACTTTTTAGTAAATCTTATAACCATATTTTGTAATATATTCTTTTTTTAAGTAAAGGCTGGTCTGTCGCATGAAGTCGTAATGTTTAAATTGTTTTATTTTATTTGGATGTTATATTTTATGCTCTGATTAATCTTATCATGCTTTACATTTTACATTGTCGAAGCGCTTACAGTAATTACAAATTATATAATGCACTATATAAATGCCGCACATTTTAATCATTATTATTATTATATTATAGAGGTTTCAACACTCTCGTTCGCAGTCAGCATTTCGAAAATTCTGTATTCGTTTTGATGAAAGTGAAGATAACGAAGTGATCAATCTCGTTAATCCTATAACGAATAGGAAAGGGCAAACACGTGGTGAATATCTAAGCGTCCTCTTCTCCTGAATGCTGATTACTTGGTCGATGTAAATTCTGTTTATCAGAAACTTGTAATTACATCTCGTGTGTAAAAATTCCTCACGAAGTATAAGTCCACATACAGAATATGATAAAGTTTTGTGACGACACAATAAATCGCATTTACATTGTAGATTTGTTGTAAATGAACAAGCCCCCCCCCCTTCTCTAGGATTGCATATTAGGAGAAAATAGGTTTCAGTTAGATATGAAGTTTTATTATATAGCTAATAAATAGTCTATTATAAAATCGGTGTAAAATCTAGAGAATGTTAGCGTTCAATATCCTGATAATTTATTGAACTCTAACTTTGCATTGCGTAAATTGTATGCGCCCGAAACATTCCGAGTATGAGCGTTCAATATTAACGTTACCGTAACGACGTAAACAAGCCAAATTGGCAGACGACAGTCCTCTGAATCTGACAGAGCCGGTATTTGATATTTACTTAAGCAAAATGTTTTACTGTACATAAACAAGAGGTACTGTGAGCAATGCTCACTAAGAATACCCCCCGCTTACCCCAATCTCCCAAAGGGTGTTGGTAATAGGTATAAACTACCTCTTTTCTGAGTGTAAAAAACAAATGGCATGACAAACCGAACCATATTGCTACTTCGATGTCCAGTGCGCGTGACCTTTGACCTTTTGACCAACAAATCGATAGGGAACATCTTCATCCCATGGGTAGTCCATATGTATGATATGGTGACTGTAGGTGGAAAGGATAACGCTTTAGGGCCCGGACACCATATTGCTACTTCGATGTCCAGTGTGCTTGACCTTTGATCTTTTGACCCCAAAATCGATAGGGAATACTTCATCCCATGGGTAGTCCATATGTATGATACGGTGATTGTAGATGGAAAGGATAACGCTTTAGAGCCCGGAAACCATATTGCTACTTCGATGTCCAGTGCGCTTGACCTTTGGACCCCAAAATCGATAGGGAACATCTTCATCCCATGGGTAGTCCATATGTATGATATGGTGACGGTAGGTGGAAAGGATAATGCTTTAGAGCCCGGAAACCATTGCGTCTACAGACGGACGGACAGACAGACAGACGGACAACCCGATTCCAGTATACCCTCCCCACAACTTGTTGCAGGGGGTATAATTATAATGTGTCCCAATTTACAAAATCAGTTTGCTTCATGACGGGTTAAATATTGAACAGTTAAGAAATACATGCCGATATTGCACACCTTCACCTTGGATGTCAATATTGATGAATTCTCGTCTATTTTTAGAGTAGTTTGAGTGAAAAGGGATATAATTTAACAACTAAACACTTTAACTATATAATAAATGGGTTATTGAATTATATAGGTGAATATTGACAGCCAACGAGTGCCAATATTCACCAATATAAGTTCAATAACCCTATATTATTCTCCAGTGCACGTGACTGTCAGATAAACACGTTGTATAGAATTATTACACTGCGGTATAATAAAATTATAACTTTTCTGAAGCAGTTAATATTTCCCTGGGTATATCACAATTCAAAAGAGAGCACTCAATGACAATCTGTGACTCACAGTGTTATCTTTAAAATGAGCTATTTCTAGTTGGACGTCATATTTCTACGTGAAATTTACACATAACTAGGGGGCCGAGTGGTTAGAGCATTGCGCTCAAAATCACACGGCCTCTCACCTCTGGTCGGCACGGATTCGAATCCCGCTCGCGCCAGTGAGAAAGGTTCCCGGTTTACTTTCGGAAGGTCAATTGTCTCTTTCCATGTACATTTTATCTGGGTTCTTTCTCAAACCAATAGAAAATGGGCGCCACCAGATAACTGAAAAATTGTTGAGACTGGCGGATAACATCAAAATAATCAATCAATGAATACATATGACTATGTAACAGCTGAAATTAATCACCCATGACACATACACATTGTGAGATATTTTTTGACACCGTCACTGTCGAATACTCTTCATTGTACATTTTCTATCCGGCGATTTACCAAACTGCGTGCGCATAACGCCGCACTACCTCGTGATCTATGTGCATCTTTTGAAGGAAACTTTGCAGCATTTAGAAATTACAATGCCCCCCAGTTACATTCACATTTATTTATAAATGTTTATACAATTTTTATTCTTAATAACTTTTTTGGACTTTCTTGTATATACTTGTCGATATATTTCACGATATTCGGATTCAATTTCTACATCCACAAACCCTCCCCCTCCCCCACCTCAGCCTCTATTTGTGCAGCAAAAATATTTCATTCGTTAGATACTTGTTTCGTAAACAAAAAGTATGAATTTACCTCATATTATGTTAACTTCATATTTAGGGAATTCTTGAAATTGAAAGCATCCTATGTCGCAAGTGATAAAATTGATTAAGAGTAGATTAACTATGTATAAATTTTGTTTTAGATACACCCGTGATGAAAGGATTCGCATCAGCCATGAGCTTCGCCGGAAAGTTTGGGATATCCGGATCGTTTATGACAATTTTCTTATATACACCAGAAATATATCCCACAAACTTGAGGTCTGTATCAAAACAAAAATCTACAGTATTTATCATCACCTTATGCAATTACGAGTCAGTATTGACGATAATCTTACACACATCTGTACTTTGTGTACACTGGTAGTTTGGTCATATGCAAGTTAAATTTCATATTAATATAATTTATTTTATTCTATTAGAAATCTAGTTCAATGTGCTGGACATGCACCGTAACGTGTTTTCTACTCTATTCATTTAACTTCAATGTGATATCGGCTCCAACACGAATATGCGATGTTTATGATATTCTTTCCTTTCAGAGCACTTGGTTTAGGCTTGGCGTCCACGGTGGCAAGGCTTGGAGGAATGATCTCACCCTATGCGGCTTTATTTGTGAGTGATACCTATTATTGGTCCCATGTACAGCAAAAGACACATGCATGCCCCGAGTGCCGACTTGGGGGGGGGGGGTGTCCCGTAGGGATTTGGGTTAAAATAGATCCTCAGTACTCCTTGCTTGTCGTAAGAGGCTACTAAATGTAGCGGTCCTTCTGACGAGACCACAAAAACAGAGGCTCCGTGTCACAGCGGGACAGGTACGATAAAGATCGCTCCCTCCCTGCGCTAAGCATAGGCCTAAATTTTGCAGACCTACATCGGCAATGGTGTCGTCTCCACATGAATGAAAACTTCTGGAGAGGGACGTTAAACAATATGCAATCTGACTGGGGGGGGGGGGGTGTCTGTTCATGAAATACGAGACAGTTGAAAGACATTTTTTTATTACATCAAACTTTTAACAAAGTGATTGTTCCTTCGCCAAACGCTCGATATTTAGGAGTGAGAATCGCGAATCTATCAAATATTATGAGGCTTCCCGACCAAATTATGAGGCTTCCCGACAAAATTAGGTTTTTATGTCAAAGACATTTTTCCGAGAAAAATATAAAATACTGCAGATTCAACCTATGCAATATAGTGAAAAATTGGTTGACTAATGGAAAATAAACTTGCATAGAACTCCTAGTATTAGTATTTCAGCACTCGGCTGGTGTGCCGATCGCAGCCTGGTAAGTTACATGCAATCTATGGCAGTGAAAGGCCGATAAAGCAATACAATGTCAGATCGATGTTAATAGGTTAACAACAAGATGGACGAAATACGTCACTGTGCCTAGTAACGCAAATTATAGTAGACAGGCAAATTCTGCACAACATGTTTGACACTACATTTACACAGAAGAAGAACTACATTTACACCTGACCAGAACTACATTTACACCTGACCGAAACAAAAGGATTTTATCATTGTATGAATTCTATTTCTTGTTTTAACAATATAAAACTAGATATAACGACTTTTCTCGTTATAGCAAAATGATAGCAGAAATCTATCTATTTATCTGTCTGACTTTTTCATACACACTACACCTGATTAAATTAATGACAAAACAATGTTGAGTGATTTTTCATAGACAACACTAATTATAACGTTAACGCTTGTGCATGGTTTGGTCTACATTACCCCGTATATACGTCAATGACACGATTCAGTAACCGTTACGCAGTCCTGCAGAGTAAAATACGGCTACCTCGACCATCGAAACATTTCTATTGGTTGTTTTCCGTCCCATTCTGAAATTACAGGTGGGAAATATCACACATTCTGATCTATCCACGACGCACAGGACCGTTATAACAAGTTTGACTTGGGGCTGAGATGACAACCCAGAATGCAACACGTTTTGTTTGTTTCAAATAAAACCCTTCCAATCTCTTGATGATATTAATTAACATGTAGAAGGATTATCTATTCATTTGAGTCCACAAAATGTTCATAGGTTTGCAGAATGACTTGGCTACATGTATATCATATTCACTCTGTACATGTATGTGATGTTTATCTGATTTTAACAATACCTCGCTGTGAATATTCCCTTTGATTGTATTTATAACTATTTCAGTTGGTGTATGTGTATTCTGAATGATTATACTAATTTTCCTTTCTGTGAATTTTCTCTAGGGATCCCACATCTCATGGGGACCGGGTGTTGTGTTTGGATCGTTGTCTGTGTTAGTGACAATTCTGTTTCTATGGTTACCCGAAACAACTGGGAAAGAACTACCAGACACGCTGGACGATGTCGACCATTTCTATGTCATAAAGAAGAATAAAAAATGAAACGGTGATCGACACAACAACTGTACCACCACATACTGTAGCTGTAACTGATTTTGCAAAGAACAAAATACGGTTTTGGCCAACATCTGTCCAGCCATGAAAATTCACCAAAATACTAAATTTGGTATTTGGGAATGTGCATTTATTTATTTTTTAAAAACGCCGATATTTTTTTTAAAATCTCAATAGAAACTGTAATATATTCAACGGAAAACCTTATATTAAATTGACGACATGGCCAACTTTGAAGTTAATTTTGACTTGCATTTACGAGGGTTTTCCTCAAACCTCGTATGCTCAATCGATATTTCGAGACGTCCCATATCGTACACAAATCAAACTTGTACCTCACATAAAAAAGGTAGCAATTTTTAATCGAGACGTGTAGAATGATAAGTTTTGCACTGATTTGAGTTGGTATAAATTGAGTATTAAAATAAGGAATGCAAGATCAGGGAGATCGCACCTTGCTATTACTTCATCATACAAAATCATAAAGTGACCAACACTAAAGCAATATATAAAACATATTTATATCAATATTGTTCAGGCATTTCTCACAACCAATTTCTTTAGTACCACGGCATAAAACATTATGTTTAGGATTTTTCAGTGTTGCCTGCATTCGGGAAAATTTGGCGAATCAAAATCCTTTGTTCTCAGCTCTTCGCTAAAACCCGTGTTTTACTGTACTATGTTCGGCATTGAATGTACCCATCTTGATTAAATTGAATTTAACAAATTCCTTTGTAATGAACGTAATAATTGTAGTATTGTTATAAGTAGCATATGAAATATTTAATTCTTGCCTCTAAATACATGTACATACCTTTGTAACTATCGTAGAAAATGTTTGTGTCATGTGTTGACAATTGATTTGCCCCATTTGGCATAAGTCATAGCATCTCCTAATTCCAATGTCTTAAAATTTCATCAGCATCCCAGAATCCCCTGTCAATTACAAATTTGTTATCTTCATTTATCTAAGTTCTTCGCAGTGGATCATTTGCTTTATCATTTCTAGAATGAATTTCTCACCCCAATTCATAAAATGAAGTCCGTAATAGCTCAAAATGACTGAAAATTTTAAACCGTCTGTACTTTCACAATCCCCACCATGAACGGTAGTTATGACTAATTACCCAAAAGAGATGGAAGGACCCATAACGATTTAGAGACTCAAATACTAATATTTATCAATATTGATTCATTATAAATTATGCTAATAACAAGTCTTAATAAATATACAAATGTCTTATGCCTATTTTTATCTAAATCACATTATCACAGGTGTTTGACGATTGATAATAATTATGTCAATGTGGGTAGTTAGTGGTACCGATGAAAATGACTGTGTTAAATGAAAGTAGAGACGGTTTAAAATTTTCAGTCACTTGGATCTATTACGGACTTCATTTTATGAATTGGGGTAAGAAATTTATTTTAGAAATTATATTTTATGCTGCACATTCTATTTGATAGCTTGCTGCAATGCTCAAACACTATGTGTAGTCGTATAGTGTCAGGGCCCAGCTAAAAGTCAACCAAAAAATAATAAACATTTTTCCGAGTTCCATTTCTGCATATCTTGGGAAGTATACGGAATTTCGGGATGAACTTTGGTAGTAATGTAGATTGATTATGTATGAATAAATTAAAATACAAAGTAGAATTTAATATAAATTAATTTATTGTTTTTACATCGGCTAACTTGGGTACCCTATATTTAGAGTTCTATACCTTTACTCTTTATATAGTAAATTCGACCCCAAGCGATGCAATTGCCTGTGTTTTTACAGTATTCACAGAAAATGTCTGATCATAATCTGGATAATGGGACTGCCAGGACGACGCTGTGATGGAGTAGGTCTTCCAGGACATAAGATGCATATATAATGTCGTGTGTCCCAATCCCCCCCCCCCCCAAAAAAAAACGTGTATAAAAATGTTTCTTGATAGTCTAACTATGATTCAATCTTTTAAATGAAAGGTGAAGATAACGAACTGTGATTAATATCATAGCCCCTACAAGCAATACAATATAGAGGGTTGGACAACCACTCAAACATCCTCTGACAGTGAAACAAAATACGGAAGGTGTATTTACATAAATGGATACACACACTAGGATTTAGTTGAGGTGTTATGCAAATATTTATACATGCGCGGGTTAAGAACTTTTTCTCGGTGTGGGAGGTGTCGAACTTTTAATAAGAGAACAAGGTGAAACAATCCACTTGAAGGAAAAAAACCATACAAATCATTAATTCAACCAAAACCTTCGGTTTCTCTGTCCTGTAAATGATTATACAAAATAATACCCTTCATTTATACAGGATTGCATTGTGATCCCATCTTTTACATATCGAGAACATATTTCACAAAACATGAAAATATCAGTTTATATAGATAGATAGATAGATGAAGTACATAAAAAGAGATAATAAACACATGAGTATTATTGAGGATCAAAGTAATGTTTGTGTTAGGCTGTGGTAGTTGTGCATTTTGTAATACCTCCTGGTATCGAGTTCCATAAAATTGCTGCTGAAATGATAAAAGATTTTGTAAAATAGTTTGGTTTCGCTCTGTAAGATAAATAAAATTATTAGAACTCTGTCTTGTATTTCTTGTGTTTACCGCATTCACAAATATAAACACATTCAAATACTCTGAAGTTGTATGCTGTAAAACTATAAACACATGACTACTTTTTCGATCTATAAAACAATCAAACACAGACATCCACATCAAATTTGATAACATTCAAGTGACACCGAATGAGGTACTTTGATGTGTGAAATCATCCTTGCTGCTCTCTACTGTAATCCAAAAAAGCCTATCAATATTTGATGGTAAATATTTTTGCAAATTCGAGGGGAGTTCAGGGCCGCCTCCTTCTAGTTCCGCGCTTGTACTATCTATTGAAACAACTGGCTTTCCCCTCATGTTATGTTTCAAAATGGAGAAAGACTTCCGGATGCATGTACATGACGGGGAAATATTTTATGTTACTTACTTACTTATCCTCTTCGTCCCCAGTGGGACATAAGGCTTCAACAAGTTGTTTCCATCTACCTCTGTCCTTGGCAATATACTGTGCCTGTCCCCATGAGTAGCCCATTTCCTCTAGTTCTGATGTTACGGTTCTCCTCCAGGTGGTACGTGGTCTGCCTCTTTTCCTCTTTCCAGGTGGTGTCCAGTGTAGAGCTACTTTGGGAATCCTGTTCTGGGGCATTCTCATTACGTGACCAAGCCATCTCATTCTTTGTTGTTTAATCTCTGCGCTGATGTTCTTGCTTTTGCACTTTTGGTGTAGGTTTTTATTACTGATTTTGTTTGGCCAAAAGATTCTATTTTATGTGGGTTGAGTTAATACTTACAGGTCGTACAATAATTGACGAGCTCGAAATTCACTCTGAAAGGTGAAGATAACGAACAGTGATCAATCTCATAACTGCTACAAGCAATACAAAATAGATAGTTGGGCAAACACGGACCCCTGGACTCACCATAGGTGGGATCAGGTGCCCAGGAGGAGTAAGCATCCCATGTCGACCGAATTACTATCCTTCGAAACAGGTGTACAAAATTCATAGCATATTTACTTCCAAAATACAGTACCTCATGTCAGAAGTAATGTTTTAGGACATCCCACTCGATATTGTTCAAATTATTCATTGTCAAAGTGAGAAATATTCATCAAATATTTTATTCCTGATACAGTAAGAAGTGGGACAATATTAAACTAAGGGAAATAACTCCTATTAAAACTTTATAAAATGTGGGCAAGATAATGTTCTAAAGTCATCAATAAGATATGTTCAATTCATGTTCCTAAAGTATACAAAATCATATCAATCTGTCTTGTACAAAGTGAGAAAGTTTCCCACATTACTTTCGGAAGGTCGGTGGTCTCTTCCCAGATACATTGTATCTGGGTTCTTTCTTCCACCAATAAAAACTGGGCGCCACCAGATAACTGAAAAATTGTTGAGTGTGGCAGAAAACATCAATTTTTCTTATGCATGTACATATTACGCAAAATATTTTATTCAAAGCACATTTAAAGTCATATATGGCATGCCAAGAATAAATTTTACTAACAAATCAAAAAGCTTAGAAACATTGGGTATGTCCATAAATTCACATACTGTTGACTAATGTTAGAGAAGTACTATTGTGTGTAACTGTATGGGTTTTCCAATGAATAAGATATTAAAAATCAAAAATGAAAAAACAAACTAACAAAAACTGGTGAATATAGAATGTGATCTCTTTGTAGCATCTTGAAAAGCGTTTTGTATTAAAAATTATCCAAAATCATAAATATACATTTCATATAAAGCACAAATCAGGCATCTTTACAAAACAATTGTCACTTCCGATAAATCAATGAAATTACACATCACAGTTTAAATCAGACAACGGTAACTTGTCAGCAAACAAGCCCTAATGCACACAGCTATTAAAAATTGTTTTTAAGGAGATTTCATACAGGTAAATAGGGACGAAATCACTTTACTACAACACAGTATTAAACCACGTATTACCGGTATTGCAATGAGGGCGAAACCACTGAGGGTGAATCCACCCGTGGCGAACAGGTAATCGAGACAAAACCACCCGATTCCGTTTCACACCAACTGAGAAGGAGAGTAATGCGGAAGAAGAGTTTATTTTTCATATACTAGGATATTCATTAGAAAAGGGAAAACAGTTACTGTAAGCAAGTTGCGTAAGGTAAGGATGATTTTAGGTCTTCTTACTGTAATGTAAGTAGGTACTGTTATCTAGACTTCTATCTGGAATCAGGACGTATCAACCAACAAGAGGTACTGTGAGCAATGCTCACTAAGAATACCCCCCGCTTATCCCAATCTCCCAAAGGGTGTTGGTAATAGGTATAAACTACC